>NC_136514.1:72314652-72319652 GCF_053919585.1 Euprymna scolopes
AACCGAATTATTGTCGTGAATACAAAGGTCCGCCAAGCATGAGTGAATTTCGAGATGCGATTTGGGACGGACTAAATGCCTTTCTCGATGATTCAGCTGATTTAGTTGGTAAATATCAAGTTTTTCACTATTTTTTCTGATAATTTTCAAGAATACTGTACATAGCTTTTAGTGTTTCAACACTAGATAGAGCAATTAAAAACAAGAAAGAAGCACGAGGAAAATGTAAATAGAATAAATCACAATATTATTTTATCCATCAGAAATTCAAGAACAATAATAAAGATAAATACTTAACCCATGGATTTTCAAAAACAGATTCTATTCGTAAAATTCCTTACTAGTAAATTTGAAAATATGTTAAAATCTTTTTGTCAACTTGAAGGCATTTTTTATATAACAAAAGATAAAAAACTTCAATCAACTAATTAATCAGTCAACAACATCATTAATTAAATTGGAATCGTGATGCCCAAAAAAGAAGGATGTGAAATCCAAGTGTAAATGAATTATAATGTAATAAAAAAAATCGTGAAATTTGCAAGAAATTAAACATCTGCAAAAGAAATCCAAAAATCCAAAAAGTTCGTTAAAATAGATCGAAAATCAAAAAGATATAAAGTGTTTGTAGAGAATCAACTTATAAATAAATACAATTTCTTAGAAAACCGAGTTTGTTTGTATTACATTATTTAAAATCTTAAAAATATCAAAAGAACTTTTTACATGTTTACATTTTTTTTAAATACGGTATTCCCTGAGGTATTCTTTGCTAAACTATATTTTTGGTCTATGACATATTTAAAATCTTTTTTAAAAAACGCATTTTTTTTTTCAATACGTTCTGATATATTTTATTTATTTTATTTTATGACCCTAATCTATAATTGCCCCTCATGACCCTGGATAAAATTAAAAAAAAAAAAGAGTTTAGTGATGTCTTCAGAATTTATGAAAAATTTAACCATTATTGAAACTTATTTAAATACACTACGAGGTGCGTTCAATAAGTAATGTCCCTAACTCACTTCTCATTGCAGTAGAGCAACGAAACTTGCCACAGTTGTTAGTCATTCTCTGTATAGGAACCACTCAGAGTTATGCATTTCTCCCATTGGTTAATGCATGCAGTTTTCGTTCCGTTCTAGTCTAAGAAAACTATAAGCATGACCTTTCCAATTGAAGACTGCGATCTTGCCTCTTTGGAGGTGGTTAATCTGTGCTTCCACTACATTGATTGAGCCTTGGTTTCTGAATCATAGTCATAGACCTAGGTTTCTTCCTATGTAATCAAACTTTTGAAAAACTTTTAATCGCTTTCTTGGTTTATTTCAAAATTCATCCTTGAGCACTCGACACATTCTCACTTCTGGAAAAGTTGTCGGAATCCTGGGAATCTATCTGGTAGATATCTTATGCATATGCAAATGATGAGGAATAATAGCTTCCAGAGACCCTGTACTAATCGTGATGCTTTGGGATATTTTGGGAATAGTCACGCGTCGATCTTCCAAAATGGCAGCTTCAACTTAACTGACAGATGCCTCATCAATGGCAACAGAGGGAGACCAAGTCACAGATTTCTGGCCATGTTTCAATTCACGATGCCAGTATTTTACATCATCATACACTGCAGCATAATTACCGGACATTTCTTGCATTTCAGCGAAGCTTCCTGTAGTGTGCGTCTTTTCAAATAAAATAATCCAGACGTTTGCGTGACACTCAACAGGTTATGTTTCACGCCTAAATCAGAAACAGCAATCTGTTTAAAGCTGTAATTCGCCACATAACTCATATGTAGATCATTACACATACACATTTTAGCTAACTCAGATAACTAAAAGTGGATCAGGGCGATTATTTACTGAACGCCTCTTGTAAATGTTAACATACCTATTTCTATAACACAAACACACAAATTTGGCTTATATATAGAAACTGACAAATAAATATATAAGGCGAAGGGAAGAAGAGCAAATGCTCTTTGTAAATGTCATATCCGGGTTGAAAGAGGTACACTGAATCCGATTTCGTTTTTCCCATGGATCTGTTTTTAAAATTTCCAAAACATTTATATGTGCATTTTAAAAATCCCGTGAAATAGATAAATATTACAGATCAGTTACTTTTCAATTAGCGGCTAACCTTACGGGTCACATTACCAACGACTGAACGTTCTCATTAGCAACGATAATTAGTGAATTATGTACTTTGCTTTATTGCATTCTTATTATTACGAACCAAAAATTAATTCAAAACAGTCAGATTTCCTTTTTTAATTATCTTATCATTTTGGTTAAGCTGGGGATGTGTCATCCTACCGGATGCCAGACATAGTGATCTCTTATATTTCAATTCAATTTTAAATTTTAATTATCCATTTAAGTGTAATTGTTTCTATCTCTCTTGCACTTGATTAATAGAGTAAATTCGCTGGAAAGTTTTTGAAATTCTATTTTATTAGTTTGTTTGCTCCTCGAATTACTGAAATGATGGAGATCTTCCTAAGATTCCAGTTTCTTTTTATATCATACATAAGACCTGAGTGATTGTTATCTTTTTTTTATATTTTCACCACAAACAAGGCACATTGCCAATTTTTGATGTAGTACTATCAGTGACATAATCTACAGAGGCACTATGTAGGGAGTTGGGAAGCAAGATGTATGTTCACGTTACACTTGAACTAATGCATATCAGCACAGTTGAGGAAGTAGGGACCCGGAAGGGAGTTCTTAAGTCTAGCAGTTCTGGAAAAAAACTACTGGAGTAGAAAGCTCTTACATCTAGGGATCTCTACTGTATAGGGATATTATTAAGCTGCTTGTCGGGGGGGGGGTATTTACGTCGAGAGGGTACAAGTGCCTGCAGCTCGTCGGAGCATTCATCATTAAAATACATTTCGTCGATGGGACAGAGGCTGAAGCTTAGATGACAGTTCAAGACCTATCAGGTTGGTGACCCTCTTTTGAACCTTGTTTAGGAGTGAGAGACTAGTAGCAGATGCACCAGCTCAAATATGACAACAATACTCCATACATGAGCGAATGGTGGCCTTATAGAGGTACATGATACTTTCAGGCGTTAATAGTTTTCTAGCACGGTAGAGAACGTCTACCTTTTTCGCAGCGGTCATGGGAATGCTCTCGATGTATCTGTTCCATATCATGTTTCCTGTGAACGTTAGGCCGAGGAGTTTAAAAGAAGTAGTTTCAGGTAATGAGTATGGCCATTGTTATTGGTGGTAGAGAAGGTTTCTTGTAATTATTGAAGGAAACAAGTTTAGTCTTGGCAGCATTGAATGTGACCATTCATTTTTGTCCCCATTCCACTACAGATTGGAGGTCTCCTAGTATTTCTGCTTTTTCTTTTGATATGTGTTCATTTGTTTTCCTGTCGTGCCTGTTATAGAGCATGGTGTCACCAGCATATATACCCATCTCAAAGACAATTTTGTCAGGGAGGTCATTTATGAATATTAGGAATAATAAAAGGTCCAAGAATAGACCCCTGAGGTACTCTCGCATTTATATCATATTGCTTGGATCCACGACCGTCGAGGACAACCTGGATTTTTCTCTTACTTAAGAAGGATTTAATTATGTTAAGTATTCGTCCAGTGATACCGTATGATATGATTTTCCTGAGAAGATCCTCGTGCCATACCCTGTAAAAAGTTTTAGATATATCTACAGATACCGGTCTACCCTCCCCTGCTATGCCCAGTGAATGGTATATACATTCAGAGATTACAGTTAGGATATCTACTGTAGGACGGGCTTGCCTAAATCCATATTGTTGCTCGGTCAGAAGTTTAGCACCTGTAATGGACTAGAGCTTGGTTTATCTTTTTATTCTCAGTTCTGTTCACCAAGTATCATTGGAAACACAAACTAAGGGGCTTTTCTGTGAGATCCTAATTTCTGCGACTTGATACGTTTCCTGTCATCTCTACGGCTATTTTACTCTTGTACATTTTTCTAACTTCTATAAACTTTTGTCTATTTGTATTCAACAAATAAAATGTCATTTATGAAGAAAGACGTTGTTTTTCGTTTTCATTTTACTGGTATTAACTCCAGGTGGCCGCATGGTGGAAACAGCCAAATATACGTCTGATCTTGTTGACGAAAGTTTTCAAATAGAGTAAGCGTCACTATGTATTTAACGTGCTTTTTAATTAAATAAATTGGTCATATCAGATAAAATGTTATTTTCCTTGTAATATATATATATATATATATATATATATATATATATATATATATATATATATATAAGTGAAAGTGTCCGTGTATCTGTGTATCTGTGTGTCTATGTATCTGTATGTCTGTGTGTCTGTGTACATTTCCCTACGCAATAATTCTGTCAATTTTTAGTCTACAGACTCGAAATTTGATATACAGGTTACTGAGATTTGGGAAAATCGATGTGATCGGTTTTTGACAGAAATTTGGCGATTAAGGGGTCAAAGTTCAACGATTTGACCTTTGAGAACTCTGCGAAACTCCTCCGACAATTTTGGGTCTACTCACTTGAAATTTTAGATATAGGTTCCTTGGACATGGATCTAACTTAATAACTTGATTTGATCGCAAAACAATAACTTTTAAGGGGTCATAATAGAGATCAAAGTTTAAAAAAAAAATGACCTCTGCGGTCTCTTCCAAATTACTCAGACAATTTCTGGTCTAAATATTTTAAATTTTACATAAAGGGTATTCAGACATAGAGCAAGCTTTTTCATCAGTTTGGGTCGAAAATTTTTAGTTACTAATATATAAATGCATGTATGTATGTCTGTTTGCATGTCTACCTTAAACTTTCAATAGAGGCGACAGATTTTACCAAGATCAGTATCGTTTTAAAGTTCGATCTTTCATACGACAAATATCGAAAAATTGGCTAAAAACATTAATATCTTCCCTTTCATCTAGCCACTTTTCTACAGAGGGGGGTCACTTTTTTCGCCGATATTTTTGAAAGTTATCCTCTCC
>NC_136514.1:72324652-72557152 GCF_053919585.1 Euprymna scolopes
ACCCCACAATTTTATTATACCATCCCTATTTAAGTTAAAAAATAATTATCAAAGTATTCTTATGTACATCTATATCAAAAACACTTGTAAACGTTTTTTTTTAATTTTTAAATTTTTTGTTTCCATACTTTGTAGACCAGAGGCGAACGCAAACCCCACACTTTTAATGAACCACCATTCTGCCAGATCAAACATACCCATTCCTGTGTCTCGATACATCTATCATTATATGTAATCAGTTTTTTTTTAAATAGTCAACCATATAGGAGCCTATTCGTGATTAGACACACACACACACAGACATTCAGCTTTATATATATATATGTATATATATATATATATATATATATATATATATATATATATATATATATATAATCAAGGCAATAGGAATGAAATGCTTACCTGATACAAGCAAGAGTAAACTTCAATCTAATATAAATACCAATATTAATATGTTAATCCTAATCAAATAAAAAATCTCAATACAAACACAATACAGAGAACAAATTGTTATAACAAAAAAGAAAAAAAAAAGAAAATTGTAAAAATTTGCAATTAAATTTATTCACTGATAAAATACCCCCACAATAATTTACAAAATCCTTATTCCACGGAGTTTCAAAAATGATATTCTCGCTATTCTTTTCATCAAAGGACAAAAAGAAATTAGCAAAATATCATTATAGCAGAGCTAGAATTCGCTGGTTAAGGCATTAAATGAAACAGCAATTTATGATACTTAGTAATAAATTGCAATAAAATGTGTTCATATCACTTTAAAAAAATATGTGAAAATGGAGGAAATTGGAAGAAAGCAAAAACCGGGAATAACATTTCCGCGTGCATCTGGTAAATCTGAAAAGCGGAGGAAATTTCCTTAAAACAAAGTGTCAAAATTTAACAGTTAGTGGAACGCGCAAGTAAGTTGTAGAATGAATAACAAATAATAATAATCCAAGTGAAGAAGTAATTTCAGAGCGCGAAGTAATCCGATTGTGAAAGAAGTTAAATGCAGCTTAAATGACTATGAAATTGCTCTCGCAGTTTGTAAAAGTCCCAAAAGAGCAAAGTTGATCTTCAGTCAAATAGGAAAAAAAACTAGTAGATCCGCTTCCATGGTTAGTTTGACGTCAAGATTTTGTAAACTGTTTTTGGAATATTCTGTCGAATAATAAGTTTAATTGTAATTTTTAATTGACAGTTTTAATTTCTTTCTCTCTCTCTCTCTCTCTCATATATATATATATATATATATATATATATATATATATATATATATATATATGAGAAAAGAAATTAAGACTGTAAGTTGAAATTTACAATAAAATTCACACTCAGATGATTGAAACATGCACGTGCTGACAAATTAAGTCTGAAATCGTCATTTTTAATCAAGCCAACCGTTGCAAGATAACATGTTGTTTTTTCTATCCATCTTATTTCCCGAATCCACTCAATTGAGGATCAACCTATGTTGGACTACTGTAATATCCGAAAAAGCAATTTCCATCATTCCAGCTGTGTGGAAAATTTTCCAACCGGACTAATTCTAATCAATTGGATTTAAATTTAGTCTTTATTCCTTCTAAATATTTATTTTCGCCTTCAGATCACCTTTGCAAAAGTCTTCATGCAATTTTATACCTGGTTCGTTTTTATTATACTTTACATGTCCTACATTTTTCACTCGTTGTTTTTTTAAAAGGACATGTACATTTTTGCAATTTATAACTACAATAAATTGCAGTTTCATATAATGCCGTAACCAGGAAATTCTAGCACTGCTACAAATATAATTTGCTAATTTCTTTCTGTCCTCTGATGAAAAGAATAGTGAGAATAGCATTCTTAGAAACTCCACGGAATAAGAATTTTGCAAATTGTTATTTGAGTATTCAGTCGAACAATACGTTTGATTGTAAATTTATACTTACAGTTTTAATTTTTTTTCACTTATAATAATCTTTACTTTCTATTATTTGTGCATTGAGCTTTTTTATTTGGTTGGGATTAAACTATCTATATATAAATACTTGGTATTTATATTAGATCGAAGTTTACCATTGCTTATATCAGGTAAACATTGCATTCCTTTGATTATATATATATATATATATATATATATATATATATATATATATATATATATATATATATATATATATTAGCAAAAGTACCCGTCGTTGACTGGGTTCAAAACAGCCTATAGAAAATGGACTCTGATTTATGAAAGTATGATAGTTATGAAAAGGAAGGGTTGTGAAGAGATAGCTTCGAATTTGGGACTATCAAAACCAGAGCAAAATATGATGAAAGTAAAAATAAAATAGATAAACCCCATAATTTATTATGCCATACCTGTTCACAATGAAACACTGTTCACAATATTCTGTGGATCTATATTAAAAAAACGTGTTAAACTTTGTGACATATTTTCATTCTATGGGGGCAGGTGCGAACGAACACCCCATAATTTTATTATACCATATTTCTTCAAACTGAAACATTATTAAAGTATACTTACGCAGATAAGATAGATATGAAAAGTCTTTATTAAAGTTTGTGGCTATTTCCATTCTATGGAGGCCAGGCGCGAACGCAGACCTCACAATTTTATTATACCATCCCTATTTAAGTTAAAACATACTTATCAAAGTATTATTATGTACATCTATATCAAAAACCCTTGGAAACGTTTTTATTTTTATTTTTTATTTTCATACTTTGGGGGCCAGGCACGAACGCAGACTCCACAATTTTAATAAACCACTGTTCTGCCAGATCAAACATACCCATTCCCGTGTCTCGATACATCTTCTTTCCTAATATGTAATCAGTTTTTTAAAATAGTCACCCATATAGGAACCTATTCGTGACCACACACACACACACACACACACACACACACACACACACACACACACACACATTCAGCTTTATATATAAGGTTTTTGTCTGTGTGTGAGTTCATTCCCTATGGACTTCGAAACGGCCTGTCGATATTTTAAAAAGTTTCACACAAATGCACTTTATATGTCTGTGAGTGTATTTAGATATGTTTTGTATCGAAATGCTTCCGATAAGCATAGGCATGTGCATTTGGGTCATTTTTTCACCGCAAAAGCAGAAGGGCACGGCGTATAAAATCAACAGATTATTTGATTTGATAAGAGAGAGAAGCATTCGAAATGTTTCTGTTTAGAGCATAATCGAATAATAATACTTTTGCATTTTAAATTTTAATTCAAGCCAGTATATAGACATAATTTTATAAAATTAAACTATAGGTTCTCTACAGTGTAATGCAGACTATAATATATTGTGGACTAAGTCACTACGAGAAGGTATGTGACGCTTCCTCAGTGCATCGCCGTGGGTTCCTGACTAGACCAGGCAATCAAAAAAAAGGAGCAATCTCTGCATGTACGTCCAGAGAGGAGAATTGGCTGGACAGAGAAGAGATAGAGGGGTGCAGTGGAAGAGTGAAAACGGGGGAGGTTTAAAGAAGCTGAAAGAGAAGTGTCAACAGAAATATGTTAAACGTACACCCCGGGTAACACCGGGTAGCTTTGCTGATATTTTGGATAGAAATGTTAAACTTAGCAGTTTTCTGGATATATTTTATTCCGATTAAACGGGCTTTTGAAAATCTTAGCAACGCTCTTTAAAAGCCTTTTGGCTCGAAACAGAGTGTAGTATCTGTTCTAATACTACGCAATCTATTAGGTTCTCGGCCAACAAAGAGATAAGTAAATAGGGACATTAATCCTACATAGTATTGTTCAAACTGCTTCACTTGATGTTGAGGAACGGCCGGGGGTGGGAAACCATAAAAAGCTCGCATTGAATTCAAAACGGCCACGACTATAATAAATTGAGCAACGCAGCCCTATAGCCCTTTTACTCGCCCGATACAAATAGGAAGTCACCCCCTCCCCCCGACGGCGGTCGTAAATCGACGGAGGAGGATGGCATAATATATGCCATAAGTTATTAATATGAGCACAGAATGCTTCACCATAATTGGCACTAATGCCGTCCAATTGTCGAACGAAAGAACGCTTGACCCAGTGGCAATTGCAACAATCGGTCGGTCTTTGATGGAACCACAAACAAGAGAAAATCGTGATTGTTAAAGAGAACAAATCTGGAAAAAATTATATTTTGCTAAATATGTTTGAAAGGGTTTCTAAGAAAACAAAAGTCGAACGTCGCTTATATAAATACAAAAGTTAGGGCGAGTCCATTTTGAAGACGTATGTATTCCATCTACGCGGTTAACAATGCAAATGATATCATACACTTACAAGAAGTTTTGGCTTATTAACGACAAAAGTTATCGTCCGCTAATTTAGAATTAAAGCTTTATACCAAATCAATAGTTGAAGATGATTTAATTTGTTTTCATTTTTTCTTTATTAATCTTTATTAGCAGGACCTGTGGAAATTCTACAGCAAACTCTTTCATATGCTGTTATATATTGATGTTGGCATTCTTTGAATGTTTACCGTAAATGGAGACGCTCTGATATTATTGTAACTCTTTTGTTAAAACTGCAAAAGTATTTATCTAAGCTAACAGAGACGCTCGACGTAGGCCGGTCGTAAAATATGCTCGAAATATATTTTTATGTATGCAAATTTCTTATAAAGTTGTGATTTCAAAAATAAAAAATATAAATCCATATGATGTGGGTGCATCAGCTTGAATCGAAACCAAAATTTATGAAGAATGAATATATAATATATATATACATATATATATATATATATATACACACACACATATATATATATATATATATATAACTTGAGTTCCTCCAACTATAATCGAAACCGAAACCAAAACTTATGAAGAACTCTTTGTAAAATCATTTATTACAAGAAATAGAAGTACATAACAATTAAACGACCAGGGTGTAAGGGTGACAGAAAATAACACACGAGTTATCGTATTAATATATAGATTAATCTTTAACTGTGCATCAAACGGATATCACTATGTTTCATTCTCTATAAGTTATAACAACAAAACGAATACAAAATTGAAGCAAGCGCAGCCCAGTAGTTTCCGAGAAAACGCCTGGAGAAAATGTAGCATTGTGGTAAATAGCTCATATAAATCCCTACTAACTAGTATTAATCTAAAGTTAGACAGACTAAAGAAAATGCTATTACAATTTAAAGTTAGACAGACTAAAGAAAATGCTATTACAATTTAAAGTTAGACAGACTAAAGAAAATGCTATTACAATTTAAAGTTAGACAGACTAAAGAAAATGCTATTACAATTTAAAGTTAGACAGACTAAAGAAAATGCTATTACAATTTAAAGTTAGACAGACTAAAGAAAATGCTATTACAATTTAAAGTTAGACAGACTAAAGAAAATGCTATTACAATTTAAAGTTAGACAGACTAAAGAAAATGCTATTACAATTTAAAGTTAGACAGACTAAAGAAAATGCTATTACAATTTAAAGTTAGACAGACTAAAGAAAATGCTATTACAATTTAAAGTTAGACAGACTAAAGAAAATGCTATTACAATTTAAAGTTAGACAGACTAAAGAAAATGCTATTACAATTTAAAGTTAGACAGACTAAAGAAAATGCTATTACAATTTAAAGTTAGACAGACTAAAGAAAATGCTATTACAATTTAAAGTTAGACAGACTAGAGAAAATGCTATTACAATTTAAAGTTAGACAGACTAAAGAAAATGCTATTACAATTTAAAGTTAGACAGACTAAAGAAAATGCTATTACAATTTAAAGTTAGACAGACTAAAGAAAATGCTATTACAATTTAAAGTTAGACAGACTAAAGAAAATGCTATTACAATTTAAAGTTAGACAGACTAAAGAAAATGCTATTACAATTTAAAGTTAGACAGACTAAAGAAAATGCTATTACAATTTAAAGTTAGACAGACTAAAGAAAATGCTATTACAATTTAAAGTTAGACAGACTAAAGAAAATGCTATTACAATTTAAAGTTAGACAGACTAAAGAAAATGCTATTACAATTTAAAGTTAGACAGACTAAAGAAAATGCTATTACAATTTAAAGTTAGACAGACTAAAGAAAATGCTATTACAATTTAAAGTTAGACAGACTAAAGAAAATGCTATTACAATTTAAAGTTAGACAGACTAAAGAAAATGCTATTACAATTTAAAGTTAGACAGACTAAAGAAAATGCTATTACAATTTAAAGTTAGACAGACTAAAGAAAATGCTATTACAATTTAAAGTTAGACAGACTAAAGAAAATGCTATTACAATTTAAAGTTAGACAGACTAAAGAAAATGCTATTACAATTTAAAGTTAGACAGACTAAAGAAAATGCTATTACAATTTAAAGTTAGACAGACTAAAGAAAATGCTATTGCAATCTAAAGTTAGACAGACTAAAGAAAATGCTATTACAATCTAAAGTTAGACAGACTAAAGAAAATGCTATTGCAATTTAAAGTTAGACAGACTAAAGAAAATGCTATTACAATTTAAAGTTAGACAGACTAAAGAAAATGCTATTACAATTTAAAGTTAGACAGACTAAAGAAAATGCTATTACAATCTAAAGTTAGACAGACTAAAGAAAATGCTATTACAATCTAAAGTTAGACAGACTAAAGAAAATGCTATTACAATTTAAAGTTAGACAGACTAAAGAAAATGCTATTACAATTTAAAGTTAGACAGACTAAAGAAAATGCTATTACAATTTAAAGTTAGACAGACTAAAGAAAATGCTATTACAATTTAAAGTTAGACAGACTAAAGAAAATGCTATTACAATTTAAAGTTAGACAGACTAAAGAAAATGCTATTACAATTTAAAGTTAGACAGACTAAAGAAAATGCTATTACAATTTAAAGTTAGACAGACTAAAGAAAATGCTATTACAATTTAAAGTTAGACAGACTAAAGAAAATGCTATTACAATTTAAAGTTAGACAGACTAAAGAAAATGCTATTACAATTTAAAGTTAGACAGACTAAAGAAAATGCTATTACAATTTAAAGTTAGACAGACTAAAGAAAATGCTATTACAATTTAAAGTTAGACAGACTAAAGAAAATGCTATTACAATTTAAAGTTAGACAGACTAAAGAAAATGCTATTACAATTTAAAGTTAGACAGACTAAAGAAAATGCTATTACAATTTAAAGTTAGACAGACTAAAGAAAATGCTATTACAATTTAAAGTTAGACAGACAAAAGAAAAATACTATTGCAACCTAAAGTATGACAGACCAAAACAAATGCTATTACAATCTTAGGTTTTTCAAACCAAAGAAAATACTATTACAATCTAAACATAGACAGACTAAATAAAATGTTATTACAATCTAAAGTTGTACAGACTAAACAAAATACTATCACAATCTAAGGTTTATCAAACCAAAGACAATACTATTAGAATCTAAAGTTAAACAGACCAAAGAAAACCCTATTGCAATTTAAGCTTAGACAAACCGAAGAAAATACTGCTACAATCTTAAGTTAGACAGACCAAAGAATATGCTATTGCAATCTAAGGTTAGACAGACCAAAGGAAATGCTGTTTTAATTTAAACGTGATTCACCGACTGACGTGGCCTTTTAGAGAAAAACGTGGACGCGCCACAATTTACTCTGCGCATTTTTATAACAACACTGTTTTAGATTGAAACCCGCCTGAATTTTGATTGGCAACTGTGGCCTTTCTTTAGAAGAGCTTAAACGCATCTAATCTAATGAAAATGTAAGTCGAACGTTAAACAATAGTGAGCAAGAAATACTAAACTAATCTAATAAAAGTCGTTAGAGATGACCCCTTCGTTATTGTCGTTGGTTGGCACAGATTTGAGCTAGAGTAAAATAGTTTATCTTACTGTCTCCTCTCTCTGTCTGTCTGTCTGTTTCTCTCTCTCTCTCTCTCTCTCTCTCTCTCTCTCTCTCTATATATATATATATATATATATATATATATATATATATATATATATATATATATATTCAGGATAAAGATTAATAATTGTAAATTATGAATCAGTTTCAAAAGGAAAATTTTGATTTTGATTTTGTTTTGTTTTGTTTCTGTTTTTAAAACTAATTCATAATTTACAATTATTACATTTATCCTCAATATTAATATAGCTCTGGGATAAATATACCTATTGAGCTTATTATGAATCGACAGTACTATGAGCAATGTTCCTTTAAAGCAAAGTAAACTTTGCTCTCCTAGACTACCGGTCTAATTCCCCCCCCTCTCTCTCTCTCTCTCTCTCTCTCTCTCTCTCTCTCTCTCTCTCTCTCTCTTACACTAGATATATATATACTAACAGAAGTACCCGTCGTTGACTGGGTCCAAAAACAGCATACAGAAAATTGACTGTGATTGATGAAAGGATGATAGGTTATGAAAAGGAAGGGGTTGTAAAGAGATAGGTTTTGATACTGAAAAATTTTACCCCAAGCAAAATATGATGAAAGTAAAGATAATTTTCGCGAAAATATATTTTTTTTATATCAACTTTGTTTCCATTCGTAGCCAAGAGTGACAAACAAAATGATCTTTCCTTACAAAGAGAAAATATTATATAATAATATAAATATACAAGAAATAAATGTTACAATAGTCAATAATAGTTACTTTTATGGTAGAAAAGTTCATTGGTATGCATTTTTAAATAGTTTGTAAAAAAAATTTTTTTTTTTAATTCACGAACCGGTTTTAAAAAAATCAAGATGGCAGCCACTTTGAAATGGAGAGGCCCGTTTTCAATTTGAAGGAGGGACACCTGAGCATTCTCTGTTAACAATTTAGGAGAGTTCCGTCAACGTAAGGAGTATTTATAAACATATTTTAATGTTTTCCGTTATTTTGTGCTTGAGGAATATTCGATTATGGCATGTGTAGTTTATATAAACATTCATTTAAGTAGTTATCGCCTCAAATTTCGTTTTAATTTCGGTTCGCTGAAATTATTTAAAGTAAAGAGAATTAAAAACTAGTTCAAAACAAAAAAAAATATGAGCTGAACTTTTATTGACTATGGTAACATTTATTTCTTGTATATTTATTTTTTCGGGTAGTCGTTTGTTGGCTTTTCTGCAAAACACTCTTACTAAATAATATCGACGAAATATCGAAAAACAAAGAAACAAACATAGTTTTGAAAAATAATCAAGCTTTACTTACTTTAGTTAAATAATCCCAAACAGCAAAATGGGATATTAAAAAAGTAAACACGTAATTACTTTAGTTTTTTAAGCAAAGAGTCGATATAAATATGAATAAGAAGAAAATGGCGCCCTTTTCAAGCAGAACAGCTTCGTTTCAGTGTTACAGTATTGAACAGTGTAGTATTGCGCCGTCGGATCAAGGGTTGTACTATTGTAATATAAAGAACACACAGAAAGGGTTGTAATCAACTGAATTCCTTCTAGTACATTGACAAAAAAGCTTATATAAATAAAAATAAAAAGGTTATGTAAATGTTTTTCAAAAGACACGTAATCACGTGAGCAGGATTTTTTTCCATCTTTTGACACGATAACAAGTAACGTTCTTATTTTTTATTATTTATCTATTTATCTATTTTCGAAAGAGTGCTACGTGCAACTGGAGAAAGAAAAAACAGAGTTGTGCAAAATTTGTGTCGAGAATTGTCTAAAGTTCCGACTTTTTTTTTTTTTTGGCTTTCACTTTAATAAGAACGTGATTTTATGTGGTGAATTTATTCGACACCATATGATTCAAATAAAAAAATAAACAAAAGCTAACGTGAATTAAGATTAAAGTTAATGTGTTATTGTGGACCCTCACCCCTTTTAAAAACCTTGTTAAACTTTGTTACATATTTACATTCTAAAGAGGTCAGGCTCGAACGAACACCCAATAATTTTATCATACCATATTTCTTCAAATTGAAACATAATTATCAAAGTATATTTACGCAAACAGATATGAAAAGTCTTTATTAAAGTGTGTGCCATATTTCCATGGAGTACAGGCGCGAATGTTACATGATAAGAGCTGTTCCCTTTTCATGTAAGTATAAAAATAGAGAGATTTAGTTAAAATGAAAATGAAATAGCAATAGACGAAATTCGAACCTCGTAATTTAGGTTTAGAAATAGATTACGTGTGAGAATTAGAAAATGGAATGTAAAACAGCTTAGAGATAAAATAGTTTCAAGAAAAGAATGTGCACTGTCAATTTTGTTATGAAAATTCAATTGAAAGAATGCAGCTACAAGATAATTTAA
This sequence comes from Euprymna scolopes, assembly GCF_053919585.1. NCBI lineage: Eukaryota > Metazoa > Mollusca > Cephalopoda > Sepiida > Sepiolidae > Euprymna > Euprymna scolopes. The sequence continues at coordinate 72,334,929 of NC_136514.1, forward strand.
TAAACATGTTTTTAATATATTGGAAATATAGGTTACTGAGTATAGGTTAAAATTCCTTTTGTAAACAAAGGAAACAGTTTTGGACACGCATGTCCAGTACACGTGAAAAGAAGACATATGTTTTAACATATGTATGACGTCATGGAAAAATGGGAAGTTCTAGATATAGATAGAAAAACTTTAGAGTTAAGCAGACAGAAGCAGTGGGAGAGACAGAGAGGAAATTTGAGAACGACAGACGATAGTCTGCAGTTTGAGATTCGAACGTCTAGAAGCAAGACGGTCACTTGTGAAACTTAGAATGAAGCTTTGAATTCTTGATGATGAATAATGAAAACCACAGCCGGTCGTGAGAAGGAATAAACCCATCATGTGTTTTATAAACGTCGTCTTTGTGTTTGTGATTCTACCAAAAGGTAAAGTGAAATTGTTATTATATGTCTATATATCTGTGTTATAAAATGTCATGACATCTACATCTCATATCTGCACTAAGACTGTCTGAACACTATCTCCTCACACAAAGAGCTTCCATTACAATTCTAAGAATGAACATTTTTATAAATATGAATCCTTTATAACACGAACAATCCCTCTTACAACACATCTCTCTTCTAAGACTGCGCTTTTAATAAGACTCTCAACAACAATATCCCTGCCACAAACAATCTCTCTAAGACTCTCTAAGCATCACTTTTAACAAAGAACAATAACAACGAATAATAACAATAATAAAAACAACAATAATAAGACCCCTATACAACAAACAGCAGACCCCACAATTTTATTATACCATCCCTATTTAAGTTGAAACATACTTATCAAAGTATTCTTATGTACATCTATATCAAAATCCCTTGTAAACGTGTTTTTTTTTTCATTTTTTATTTCCATACTTTGAGGGCCAGGCGCGAACGCAGACACCACAATTTTTATGAACAACCGTTCCGCCAGATCAAACATACCCATTCCTGATCCTCGATAATCTTCTATCATTATATGTAATCTGTTTTTTAAAATAGTCAACCACATAGGAGCCTATTCGTGACCAGACACACACACACGCACACACACAGACGTTCAGCTTTATATATATATATATATATATATATATATATATATATATATATATATATATATATATATATATATATATACTTTAGTTTGTAATTTTAATCTTTTTTTCTTTGAGGCAATGTAGAGTTTCGGTGGCACCTGCTTGACTTTTACAATTAAATAATAATAATAATAATAATAATAATAATAATAATAATAATAATAATAATAATAATAATAATAATAATAACAACAATATGCGCTTGTTTATCACCCTCTTTCTTAAAATACATATTCCATAATCCATAATTGTATTCTTTTAAAAATGCACTATACAGCCCAAATCTTGATGTTGACAAATTTTATAAATTTTTTGTGGATGTGGTCGAGTTTGGTTAGCACACCTTCTAAATGTTTGTTTGAAAAATAATGTCCTTATCTTACTCAAGTTGTTGTTGTGAAAATATATTCTAAAATTCATAATAATAAAAACCAAAAGTCAGTCTTTATAGTCAGACTATCTATCTATCTGTCTATCTGTCTATCTATCTATCTATCTATCTATCTATTATTCAACCTTCCATTGTCTATCAATCTATGTAGCTATCTAGTAGTTTGTTTATATGTAAAGGTAAGCTTTTTTGTTTGTTGTTTTATTTTGTTTTGTCTTTGAGTAAAACTAGCTGTACCGACCCAGCATTGCCCCGTGGTAGATTTACTGGCAATTTTTTAATACTATTGCCAGTTTATTTTTCTGAAATATTGTTTTCTTTCAATAAAAATGTAAGCTTATCGTGTCCCAAGACATCACTCATTGTTCTGGATGAGTCGGCACTGAATATGACGCTCTTGTTCTGTGATTATCCGAGTTCGATGAAGCGAATGTGTTTCGATCAGGTGACCTCTCAATAGCCTTGTGCCGCCCACGCTGTATTTAAAAACACGTTAAACTTCTGGTGCATGTCTTTAACTTTGGGTTAGCGTGTGCACGACATTTCTTTGCTTTTATCAGAGCAAGTGTTTTCTTAATCCAAGAAAATGTGATGTGCTCGACAGAGCGTGTCTACAATCTAAGGAAATTGCCGAATATAAAATTGAAAACATCATTTGTGCCTTTAAAAATATATTCTTTATCATACCTTTAACAGCTAACACTTTTCGTTCATTCTAATAGATTGTAAACAAAATGTATGCCAGAGTACTTTTACCGTTGGATTCAGCGTGATGCCAGCGTGTAAACTGTTTTCTCTAGTTCAAAGGTCTAATTAAAAAACTACTCCTTTACTATTCCCAACTCGCCACAATCGAGCTGGTGATCTTTTTTTAACCTTTGAAAGTTTTCATAGCAAACTGATAAATACTGCTAATTTGTCAAACACAAGAACCTTGGACCTTGTGCACCACAAACTTCTTGACAAATTTCAAAACATGTGGCAAGGATTCAACATGTCATTCGTTTCAACATAACATTCAAATCATTTCGATTAGCGAAATAATATTTGATATCTTATGAAACAATCATCAACCTGTTTTAATCAATTATGCCATAAATAATTTAACTTAATTAATCCATTAAAATTGCGCCAGAAAATTTCTCATGGTGTCATAAAAGTAGAGGTAAATATGTAAGGCAAAAAACGGAGTTACGCCCTTGTTTAAGATGACGGTCATTTCATAATAAGTCATAGCCAGAATATATATTTTCTTAGCGAATTAAATTTAATTACATTTTATTCTTTTTAATACCACGCTGCAATGATCCTAAAAAAGAACTGAAAAATCAGAATCAAATATTGATTTTCTAGGAAGAAGGCTATTGATGACAAAAATTTATGAGAGGGACTTCACTTTGCATATTTGTAGAAAAAGGAAATAACTATGTATTAACGAGTACCCTATACTTTAATAAAGTCACCGTTCGCCCATGCATAGAATATGGTCTTCATGTTTGAATTGGTGTACCAACCACTAGTCTTTCCCTGTTGGACAAAAGAGTCTCTAATCTAATAGATCATGCGCTGTGTACGATTTGCTACCTGTATTTAAACGGTATTATACGATTATATATTTAATTGTACTCTCTCTCTCTCTCTTTATCTCTCTCTTTATCTCTGTATCTCTCCTTGTATCTCTCTCTCTCTCTCTTTTCCTCTTTGTTTATCTTTCCAAACTATTATTTTTGGTTTTATTCAAATGAAAGTAAACCCTATATGGACAACTACAGAGTTATGTCCCTTTTAAAGATGGCGGTCTTATGAAAACAATGCTGGCACGTCTAAAGTATTTTCTGAAAGGTATTCAGTCGAATTACATCTTCTTAACAATATGCTGCAATGATATAATAAAAAAAACCCGGCGAACCAGAACAAATATTGATTTTAAAGAAAGAAATCTATCGATGACAAAGAAACAAATTTTGACTTTATTTATTGGAAATATGCACACATGTTAAAAATACAGCATCTGTTTTTTCATTCTTTTTTGTAGCTATTTATTTTGAACTGACGGATAAAGTTGGTCATATGTTCGGTTCGAACAGCAACGAAATGAAATCCGTTTTGTCGAAACTTGGCGATGCACTTGAGACGATGTTGATCCAAATGAAAATAATGCACTTGATGGATGACGTGAACGTGATGCTCTTCTCCGACCACGGTATGACGGATATTTCTCCGAAAAGGGTCATCGATTTGAACCACGTTCTGAACATGAAGGACATCCACCACATGTACGGGTCAACTTTCTTCGGAATTTGGCCGCACAAGAATAAAGTCAAGAAGGTCAGTAAAAAAACGGAACAAATTTTACAAAACTTCAGTCATTTTTTATTTTATTTTATGCGCAATATTTTTCTCCCTTGGAAATGCTGTTCTCTCCATATTTTTTTGTTTTATTTCTATTGCAACTTCAATGTGCTTAGTTAGCATTTGTAATTTATGTAGGTTTCCGCATTTGGGAATTTTCCTTAAAATTTCAGCCTTTTCTATTATTATTATTATTATTATTATTATTATTAGTAGTAGTAGTAGTAGTAGTAGTAGTAGTAGTAGTAGTAGCATTAGCCGTTTGCCATTGATTTCTTGCTGGTAGCGATCATTGGTCTTCACTGGAATTTGTGTAACAACATGCTTCCCCAAGGTCCTAGTCCTCTTCGCACGTGTCCAATGGATTCTCATTAGTGCTTTATCTCCTAGATCTTTCCATCCTCCTTAACTTTACGAATATCTGGTGTGATGGCAGCCGATGCCAACTTACAATTTTGTGGGATCAGTTTTCTTGATTCTATGCGATGTTTGTTTTATATTTTTATTTTAATTCTGTTGCAGCTTCCGTCCGTATCGACGGGTTAGCATTTGTAGCTCGTGTGGATTGGTTTCCGCATTCGATGATTTTTTCTTAAAATTCTGCTATTTTCATCATTGTATCATTTCAGTCTTATTGATTTCAATTTCTTCTTGTCTTTTTCCGAGTTCTTTTGAACTGTTCCTAGTGCTCCCACAATTATTGGCATTATGTTGATGTTCTCCATGTCCCATATTTGTTTCAGTTCAGCGGAAAGTTTCACATATTTATTGTTTTTTTTTCGTCACTTTAATCTTCATTTTGTGAACTGCTGAAACGGCAAAGTGTACAATTTTGCAGTTTTTTCTTTATTGTTAATAATTATGACGTCACTTTCCTTGGGTGACACTATCTGCTTTTACCTCCATGTATGAAAGACTTTATGGGTTTCATTTTCAAGTAATAATAATAATAATAATAATAATAATAATAATAATAATAATAATTATTATTATTATTATTATTATTATTATTATTATTATTATTATTATTATTATTGCTTGTACTCGCTAGGAGTTTTCATACAGGCCATTATCAAAGATTTATCTCTGTAAACAACCTATGATGTTCCCTAGAGTCGAGATGACAAAAAGTCTCACCAGATTTTCAGTTCTCTCAACTTTTTTCAATAACATTTGCAGATGAATTTGCATTATCGCAACAGTTGTTTGCAATTGAATTCTCGCTAGCAATGATTAGAATTTAGGTGACAGTAACCATCCTCAAGATCCCAGACCGCTTTACACTCATCCAGTAGTGTTTTTTCTCTTCGGCCCTTCCATTCTTCTTGGCCCTTCATGAGTACTTGGTGTGGTGGTACTTGATGTTGACATTCCATTTTTAAGGAGGGGGCGCGTGACTTACAATAATGATTTTTTTACATGGTAGTCACCACTTATCAAGGCCCGGGGGCCACTCGGGGATAAGGGTTATTGCGTGTACAGATAGCTATAGGATAATATCGTAGAATCGTAAGTAATGGAGATTTGATAAAGTGTCTTACTTAAGGGGACGGTTTATCAAGAATTTGTTTATGTTGGACTTGAAGACATCCAAGTTATAGTAAGGTGGAAAACAGGCAAACAGAAGAAAGTTCCACAGGCGTGCAATTCTAAGAAAGAAGCTTTACTCATGGAATATACGTTTTGATTTAGGCACAGATAAAGAGTGGGGAAAATTATTGACAGTGTTTTCAGCTAGACGGGTGTTTTTCGTGAAATATTGGCGAGAGGAGATCAGAGATTGCTCAGACAAGCACTTGTCATGGAAATAACGATAAAACAAAGACAGGCTCGCAACATCTCTTCTATGAGAGAGAGGTTGCAGGGAAGAGAAAAGGGCATCCCCCACTAAGCTAGAAGAGTCTATTTTGTACTCTGTCAAGGTAGGATAGGCTATTTTTAGCAGCTCCTGTCCAGATGTGGCAACAGTACTCCATCTTTAGACGTACTTGGCTTTTATATAGAATGAAAATTGCATCAGCAGTGAGATATCTACTGAAGTGGTAGAAGGATCCCACCATTTTTTCAGCGACCTTGGCAACAGATTTTATGTACGTATTCCATTTCAGATCAGGAGTAAAGGTCAATTCCAGAAGCTTGTCAAAACATGGAGCCTCCCCAAGATGAGAGCCATCCATTTCATTTTATGCCAGATGGGGATCAGAGCGCTGATGATGTGAAGATAGTACTACGCGCTCAAGATCAGAGAGAGAATCAAAGAGAACATTGTCATTTACGGCCTTTGATGTGTTCCTATAGATGGTCGAGTCATCAGCATAGATGTCCACGAATGATCGAAGTATGTGTTTTGGGAGATCATTGATGTAGGTCAGGAAGAGAGTTGGGGCAATGGACGACTGAGGGACACCAGCATTAATTCTGTGGGCTTCTGATTTCTGTCGATCAACCACTACTCTTATGAGCCTATCAGAGAGAATTGATTTAATAATTGATTGATTTAAGAATTGAGAAAACATTTCCAGTTATACCGTTGCTGAAAATCTTGTGAAGTAGGCCCTTATGCCATACCTTATCGAAGGCCTTTTATATGTCAAGAGCAATTGCCATAGAAAGGAAACCGTTGTCGAGAGATTTACAAATCCTATGAGATATGACTCTAAGCACATCTGCTGTAGATCTAGCAGAACGGAAACCACATGACATGTCACTAAGAAGGTTATTCCTGCTAACGTGGTTGACTACTTCTTTATTTAATATGGATTCTAGCAACTTACTCATGACAGACAGGAGACTTATTGGTCTGTACTGAGAGGGAGATGACCTATCACCTGAATTCTTAAATACAGGGCATACTGATGAGGTTTTCCAGGGTGTTGGGAAGCAATTCTCCTTAAGACAACGCTTAAACAGTTTTGTAAGTAGGATGGGAAAATTCTGGTTGAAGCGTTTTCAACACTATAATTGTAATGCCGTTAGGGCCAGTTGTTTTACTGGAATCAAGGTTTTTGATTAGCTTGGCGACCTCGTGCACAGATATTTGTATGTTGCATAGCGTGTTGTCTGTTATAGGAGGAAATACGGGGAATTGATGGCCTTCGTCGCATAGGGTAGAATTAGCTGCAAAGTTCTTGGGAAATAGTTTGGCCTTGTCTGATTTTGACGAGATGACCTCAGGTCCATTGATGATGGTTGGGATAGAACGCACGCTTCTGTTTAGGATCCTGTTTTCTATTTGCTAAAACCGGTGGAAATGAAGCCGCTGCTCAACTATTTTGGATTTAACGGACTGACTATATAGCTCTCTTGCATTTTTTATTACTCTTTTACAGTGGTTGCTGGCAGTCCTGAAAGCAGCTTTAGTCTCAGTACATCTATTACGTTGGTAGCTATGGAAAAAGTGGTTTCTGTGCGTGATGGCAGCAGCACATTCTGGGGAGAACCATGTCTGGCTGTTAGGTTTTTGTTGGAATTTTTTGGATGAAATCAATCGGTCTATGCCTACAATTAACCATTCGGTCAGGTCTGATACTATAGAGGACACATCCTTTTTAAACATGGAGTTTAGAGGTAGATCAGATATAAATGTAAATAAGCTATCTCAGTCAGCCATAGAGTATCGATATACTGTACGGTGGAGAGGTGCGTCTAAAGACTTGTTGCATTTCATTTTTATCTTAACTGATACAACCGAGTGGTCGGAAGATCCCAGAGGAGATAGAACGGAACATGAACATAGGAAAAGTTATTAGAAAAATGTATAGAAGGCTTGCATACTGACCGGTAGTATCGGGCACATGAGTGGGTTCATGAACAATCTGAGTGAGGTCATAGGCAATGGAGAAATCATGACAAAACCTCCCCTCATCATATGTCTTGTTTAAGTGGGTCAGCCATTCCACATTGTTGTGGACATTGAAGTCACCATAAATGTGAATATAAGCCGAAGGATGAGCAGACAAGATGTGGTCAATTTTCTTAGATCCTCTTAAAGACAGTAACTCCGTTGTGGTGTAAGCAAGTGCAACCCGGAAGCACATATAAAGTAAATTAGGGTCTTCTCTGAAGATGTCCCTACTACACGGAAAGCCATCTTTTATGTAGGCACATATTCCATGCCTTTCCACTTGATCCTGTATATTGTTCTGTTCCTTTTAATTATTATTATTATTATTATTATTATTATTATTATTATTATTATTATTATTATTATTATTATTATCATTATTATTATTATTATTTGTTCTTAGGTGTACGAAGGTCTGAAAGGTTATCACAAGAACTTGACGGTGTTTTACAAACACGAGATTCCTGATCGTTGGCGTTTGAAGAATCATTATCGCGTTCCCCCGATTGTGGCCGTTGCTGACCTTGGCTACTACATAGTTAAACCGGTAAGTGAAACAAACAAGCGATGCATTTTGCAGTAAACACAACAAAACAAAAGAGTGGTAAAAAAAATAATAATAAATAAATGTCACCAAAGTCAATATCAGTTACTCTACTTGCAACCTAAACTAATTAACTTTGTTTAAATCGTTTTTTTTTAGTTTGAAACACAAGTATTACCAAGTTTTAAGTTAGAACAAAGAAGAAGTAGCCGACATTCGACGACCTTCTTGTGAATCTTGATAATCGCTTAAAAATCGAAAATTAAAAAAAAACTTGAAAGTAACCCACTCAATAAATATCATCAATCGTGCGAAAATGCAAAACACTCAAAACGATGAAAACATTTGTTCTGAACCAACGAAAAGACAAACTGCAATTCAAAAGTTTAGTTTAATCCACCAATGAAACAACAGATTTAAACATATTTTTAGTGTGAGAGAAAATCGAGATGTTATTTTCAACAAATTAATCGTTGAAAACAACTTCAAAAGTTCAAATTCTATTTCAAACTCTACTGTGACAGGAATCATCCAACTTTAAATTGCTTGAAAATATTAGACTTAATGAAAATGCTATTTAAATATCTCATGTGACAGAGCAAGGAAATGCTTTGTGAAATCCGATCAACAAAATGGTATTTAAAACTCAAGATGACGGACAAATGACTATTTCAAATTATAGTATGACAAATTAAGGGAAATATTATTTCTAACTTTAGTGAGGTACAAAAATTCTATTTCTAATGTAACACACTAATGAATACTCAAATTTAAAATTTTATCATCATCATCATCATCATCATCATCATCTGGCCTCAGCCGAGATTGAACTCACTACATCCTTCTAGTATTCCCTATCTGTCATAGCACCCAAAAGATCTTCCTTGGAGATAAATGTCTCTCGTTATATTCTATCTGGAAAAGTTAACTTTTGTGATCGATTGTGAGATGATGAGTGCCTCCACAGTACAAATGATGAAACAAGTTTCCCTGTGGCACGTAAACAATGCCCAGCAAACTGAACATGTTTCTTGCAAACTAAGGTTGATACTCTCGGTAAGTCTCCATATATCATTTCTAAAGTTGGATGATTTCGCCATGAGAGATTGAGTTCTCTTCTCAAAAGATGTGTGTAACATCCACCCAAACGACGCTGTTGTTTTGCTGAAAGAGTCCAAGTTTCAGATCCATAGAGTAAGATTAATTTTAGCATAGAACCCCAATAAATAATATAATATACAATAAAGTTAACCTTTAACAGATCAATGAAATATGCTATTTCAAATTCTACTTTCACAAACCAATGAAATAGTATTTCAAGTTTTTGTAACAGACAATCGAAAATACGATTTCAAACATTAGTTTGAAAAATCGATGAAAATACTATTTCATACTTCAGGTTGACAGAATAATAAAAATAATCATTTAAATTCAATGAAAATGGTATTTCAAACTGACAGAGCTTTTGGCAGAAGAAACCTAAAGCTTTTGGCAGAAGAAACCTAACGCTTTTGGCAGAAGAAACCTAACGCTTTTGGCAGAAGAAACCTAACGCTTTTGGCAGAAGAAACCTAAAGCTTTTGGCAGAAGAAACCTAACGCTTTTGGCAGAAGAAACCTAACGCTTTTGGCAGAAGAAACCTAAAGCTTTTGGCAGAAGAAACCTAACGCTTTTGGCAGAAGAAACCTAACGCTTTTGGCAGAAGAAACCTAAAGCTTTTGGCAGAAGAAACCTAACGCTTTTGGCAGAAGAAACCTAACGCTTTTGGCAGAAGAAACCTAAAGCTTTTGGCAGAAGAAATCTAAAGCTTTTGGCAGAAGAAACCTAACGCTTTTGGCAGAAGAAACCTAAAGCTTTTGGCAGAAGAAACCTAACGCTTTTGGCAGAAGAAACCTAAAGCTTTTGGCAGAAGAAACCTAACGCTTTTGGCAGAAGAAACCTAAAGCTTTTGGCAGAAGAAACCTAACGCTTTTGGCAGAAGAAACCTAAAGCTTTTGGCAGAAGAAACCTAACGCTTTTGGCAGAAGAAACCTTAAGCTTTTGGCAGCAGAAATCTAACGCTTTTGGCAGAAGAAACCTAAAGCTTTTGGCAGAAGAAACCTAACGCTTTTGGCAGAAGAAACCTAAAGCTTTTGGCAGAAGAAACCTAACGCTTTTGGCAGAAGAAACCTAAAGCTTTTGGCAGAAGAAACCTAACGCTTTTGGCAGAAGAAACCTAAAGCTTTTGGCAGAAGAAACCTAACGCTTTTGGCAGAAGAAACCTAAAGCTTTTGGCAGAAGAAACCTAACGCTTTTGGCAGAAGAAACCTAAAGCTTTTGGCAGAAGAAACCTAACGCTTTTGGCAGAAGAAACCTAAAGCTTTTGGCAGCAGAAATCTAACGGTTTTGGCAGAAGAAACCTAAAGCTTTTGGCAGAAGAAACCTAAAGCTTTTGGCAGAAGAAACCTAACGCTTTTGGCAGAAGAAACCTAAAGCTTTTGGCAGAAGAAACCTAACGCTTTTGGCAGAAGAAACCTAACGCTTTTGGCAGCAGAAATCTAACGCTTTTGGCAGAAGAAACCTAAAGCTTTTGGCAGAAGAAACCTAACGCTTTTGGCAGAAGAAACCTAAAGCTTTTGGCAGAAGAAACCTAACGCTTTTGGCAGAAGAAACCTAAAGCTTTTGGCAGAAGAAACCTAACGCTTTTGGCAGAAGAAACCTAAAGCTTTTGGCAGAAGAAACCTAACGCTTTTGGCAGAAGAAACCTAAAGCTTTTGGCAGAAGAAACCTAACGCTTTTGGCAGAAGAAACCTAAAGCTTTTGGCAGAAGAAACCTAACGCTTTTGGCAGAAGAAACCTAAAGCTTTTGGCAGAAGAAACCTAACGCTTTTGGCAGAAGAAACCTAAAGCTTTTGGCAGAAGAAACCTAACGCTTTTGGCAGAAGAAACCTAAAGCTTTTGGCAGAAGAAACCTAACGCTTTTGGCAGAAGAAACCTAAAGCTTTTGGCAGAAGAAACCTAACGCTTTTGGCAGAAGAAACCTAAAGCTTTTGGCAGAAGAAACCTAACGCTTTTGGCAGAAGAAACCTAAAGCTTTTGGCAGAAGAAACCTAACGCTTTTGGCAGAAGAAACCTAAAGCTTTTGGCAGAAGAAACCTAACGCTTTTGGCAGAAGAAACCTAAAGCTTTTGGCAGAAGAAACCTAACGCTTTTGGCAGAAGAAACCTAAAGCTTTTGGCAGAAGAAACCTAACGCTTTTGGCAGAAGAAACCTAAAGCTTTTGGCAGAAGAAACCTAACGCTTTTGGCAGAAGAAACCTAAAGCTTTTGGCAGAAGAAACCTAACGCTTTTGGCAGAAGAAACCTAAAGCTTTTGGCAGAAGAAACCTAACGCTTTTGGCAGAAGAAACCTAAAGCTTTTGGCAGAAGAAACCTAACGCTTTTGGCAGAAGAAACCTAAAGCTTTTGGCAGAAGAAACCTAACGCTTTTGGCAGAAGAAACCTAAAGCTTTTGGCAGAAGAAACCTAACGCTTTTGGCAGAAGAAACCTAAAGCTTTTGGCAGAAGAAACCTAACGCTTTTGGCAGAAGAAACCTAAAGCTTTTGGCAGAAGAAACCTAACGCTTTTGGCAGAAGAAACCTAAAGCTTTTGGCAGAAGAAACCTAACGCTTTTGGCAGAAGAAACCTAAAGCTTTTGGCAGCAGAAATCTAACGCTTTTGGCAGAAGAAACCTAAAGCTTTTGGCAGAAGAAACCTAAAGCTTTTGGCAGAAGAAACCTAACGCTTTTGGCAGAAGAAACCTAAAGCTTTTGGCAGAAGAAACCTAACGCTTTTGGCAGAAGAAACCTAAAGCTTTTGGCAGCAGAAATCTAACGCTTTTGGCAGAAGAAACCTAAAGCTTTTGGCAGAAGAAACCTAACGCTTTTGGCAGAAGAAACCTAAAGCTTTTGGCAGAAGAAACCTAACGCTTTTGGCAGAAGAAACCTAAAGCTTTTGGCAGAAGAAACCTAACGCTTTTGGCAGAAGAAACCTAAAGCTTTTGGCAGAAGAAACCTAACGCTTTTGGCAGAAGAAACCTTAAGCTTTTGGCAGAAGAAACCTAACGCTTTTGGCAGAAGAAACCTAAAGCTTTTGGCAGAAGAAACCTAACGCTTTTGGCAGAAGAAACCTAAAGCTTTTGGCAGAAGAAACCTAACGCTTTTGGCAGAAGAAACCTAAAGCTTTTGGCAGAAGAAACCTAACGCTTTTGGCAGAAGAAACCTAAAGCTTTTGGCAGAAGAAACCTAAAGCTTTTGGCAGAAGAAACCTAACGCTTTTGGCAGAAGAAACCTAAAGCTTTTGGCAGAAGAAACCTAACGCTTTTGGCAGAAGAAACCTAAAACTTTTGGCAGAAGAAACCTAAAGCTTTTGGCAGAAGAAACCTAAAGCTTTTGGCAGAAGAAACCTAACGTTTTTGGCAGAAGAAACCTAACGTTTTTGGCAGAAGAAAGCTAACGCTTTTGGCAGGAGAAAGCTAACGCTTCTGGCAGAATAAGCCTAACGCTTTTGGCAGAATAAGCCTAACGCTTTTGGCAGAAGAAACCTAACGCTTTTGGCAGAAGAAACCTAACGCTTTTGGCAGAAGAAACCTAACGCTTTTGGCAGAAGAAACCTAAAGCTTTTGGCAGAAGAAACCTAACGCTTTTGGCAGAAGAAACCTAAAGCTTTTGGCAGAAGAAACCTAACGCTTTTGGCAGAAGAAACCTAAAGCTTTTGGCAGAAGAAACCTAACGCTTTTGGCAGAAGAAACCTAAAGCTTTTGGCAGAAGAAACCTAACGCTTTTGGCAGAAGAAACCTAAAGCTTTTGGCAGAAGAAACCTAACGCTTTTGGCAGAAGAAACCTAAAGCTTTTGGCAGAAGAAACCTAAAGCTTTTGGCAGAAGAAACCTAAAGCTTTTGGCAGAAGAAACCTAAAGCTTTTGGCAGAAGAAACCTAACGCTTTTGGCAGAAGAAACCTAACGCTTTTGGCAGAAGAAACCTAACGCTTTTGGCAGAAGAAACCTAACGATTTTGGCAGAAGAAACCTAACGCTTTTGGCAGAAGAAACCTAAAGCTTTTGGCAGAAGAAACCTAAAGCTTTTGGCAGAAGAAACCTAACGCTTTTGGCAGAAGAAACCTAAAGCGTTTAGCAGAAGAAACCTAAAGCGTTTGACAGAAGAAACTTAAAGCGTTTGGCAGAAGAAACCTAACGCTTTTGGCAGAAGAAACCTAACGCTTTTGGCAGAAGAAACCTAACGCTTTTGGCAGAAGAAACCTAAAGCTTTTGGCAGAAGAAACCTAACGCTTTTGGCAGAAGAAACCTAAAGCTTTTGGCAGAAGAAACCTAACGCTTTTGGCAGAAGAAACCTAAAGCTTTTGGCAGAAGAAACCTAACGCTTTTGGCAGAAGAAACCTAAAGCTTTTGGCAGAAGAAACCTAACGCTTTTGGCAGAAGAAACCTAAAGCTTTTGGCAGAAGAAACCTAACGCTTTTGGCAGAAGAAACCTAAAGCTTTTGGCAGAAGAAACCTAAAGCTTTTGGCAGAAGAAACCTAACGCTTTTGGCAGAAGAAACCTAAAGCTTTTGGCAGAAGAAACCTAAAGCTTTTGGCAGAAGAAACCTAAAGCTTTTGGCAGAAGAAACCTAACGCTTTTGGCAGAAGAAACCTAACGCTTTTGGCAGAAGAAACCTAACGCTTTTGGCAGAAGAAACCTAAAGCTTTTGGCAGAAGAAACCTAAAGCTTTTGGCAGAAGAAACCTAACGCTTTTGGCAGAAGAAACCTAAAGCTTTTGGCAGAAGAAACCTAACGCTTTTGGCAGAAGAAACCTAAAGCGTTTAGCAGAAGAAACCTAAAGCGTTTGACAGAAGAAACTTAAAGCGTTTGGCAGAAGAAACCTAACGCTTTTGGCAGAAGAAACCTAACGCTTTTGGCAGAAGAAACCTAAAGCTTTTGGCAGAAGAAACCTAACGCTTTTGGCAGAAGAAACCTAACGCTTTTGGCAGAAGAAAGCTAACGCTTTTGGCAGAAGAAACCTAACGCTTTTGGCAGCAGAAATCTAAAGCTTTTGGCAGAATAAGCCTAACGCTTTTGGCAGAAGAAACCTAACGCTTTTGGCAGAAGAAACCTAACTCTTTTGGCAGAAGAAACCTAAAACTTTTGGCAGAAGAAACCTAACGCTTTTGGCAGAAGAAACCTAACGCTTTTTGCAGAAGAAACCTAACGATTTTGGCAGAAGAAACCTAAAACTTTTGGCAGAAGAAACCTAAAGCTTTTGGCAGAAGAAACCTAAAGCTTTTGGCAGAAGAAACCTAACGTTTTTGGCAGAAGAAACCTAACGTTTTTGGCAGAAGAAAGCTAACGCTTTTGGCAGAAGAAAGCTAACGCTTTTGGCAGAATAAGCCTAACGCTTTTGGCAGAATAAGCCTAACGCTTTTGGCAGAAGAAACCTAACGCTTTTGGCAGAAGAAACCTAACGCTTTTGGCAGAAGAAACCTAAAACTTTTGGCAGAAGAAACCTAAAGCTTTTGGCAGAAGAAACCTAACGTTTTTGGCAGAAGAAACCTAACGTTTTTGGCAGAAGAAAGCTAACGCTTTTGGCAGCAGAAAGCTAACGCTTTTGGCAGAATAAGCCTAACGCTTTTGGCAGAAGAAACCTAACGCTTTTGGCAGAAGAAACCTAACGCTTTTGGCAGAAGAAACCTAACGCTTTTGGCAGAAGAAACCTAAAGCTTTTGGCAGAAGAAACCTAAAGCATTCAGAACAACTCAAATTCGATCGCATATTTTACACTTTCATCTTGTTTTTTTAAAACGATCCAAGGCAGTATGATCTACTCGCCTCTTTTCTAAATCCCTGCATCCTTCCCTGATTGTTTAATCCGATTCTGCTTTCTGGGTTATCTAAATCTATCTCACTTTGTTCCAAGTTGTTTTTAGCTAATCCTTAAATATTTGCTTATTTTGTAGCCTCTTACGTCTATATACTTCGACATAAAATGTCTGTTTTTCATCTTCTATCTTAATTAGGTGTCCAGCGTATCTGATTTGAAATGATTTTCATACATACATGCATACATACATACATACTCTTCCAGATATTCATCTATTGTATACATACCATAACGTTGTTTTCCCCTATAATAAAATCTTTCGATACAAAGCTTGTTAAACGAAAAGCAAACTGGTCAGTTGACTTTTTTTAATATTTACATTTAATCATAAATATGAAAAAACGTCTTCTCTTCATAATTAGGATAAGAAATGTTGTACTCCCCTAAAATTATGAAATACATACATAGATACAGAAAGAGAAAGATAGACAGATAGACAGGCAGCAAAGAGAGAGAAAGACATATACATAGACAAAGATACAGAGAGAAACAGACATAGGGAGAGATAAATATCATATTTTTATTTATATACGTAATCTTATTTTTCTTGTATCAGTCTATATTTTCCTCATTTTTACTTTTTCAGCCTGACAAGCACTTTCCCAAATCGAATGGGCAACACTTAAACGGTTACCATGGATACGATAATAAGTACCCAGATATGAGGGGCATATTTGTGGCATCCGGTCCAGGTAAACTATTAACATTCGTCATCTCATCTCAAATTACAAAAAGACATTTTAACAAGGTAACCAGGAATTCCAATGTCGAGCTTTTGCTAGAGAGCATTTCGCCTTTCAGCACATATAACCAAGCGCTTAAAATAATGAAAAAACTTATTTTCACGAGTAAAATAATGTAAAGCGCTTAATATAATGAAAAAAAAACTCATTTTCAGTAGTAAAATAATGAAAAGCTCTTAAAATGATGAAAAAAATTATTTTCAGTAGTAAAATAATGTAAAGGGGTTAAAATAATGAAAAAACTCATTTTCAGTAGTAAAATAATGAAAAGCTCTTAAAATGATTAAAAAAAACTCATTTTCAGTAGTAAAAAAAATGTAAACCGCTTAAAATAATGAAAACCCTCATTTTCAGGAGACAAAATAAGGTAAAGCGCTTAAAATAATGTAAAACACTCATTTCAGTAGTAAAATAATGTAAAGCGCTTAAAATAGTGAAAAAAAAATCATTTTAACCAGTAAAATATTGTAAAGTGTTTAAAATAATGAAAAAAACTCATTTTCATTAGTAAAATAATGTAAACCGCTTAAAACTCATTTACAGCAGTAAAAAATGTAAAGCACTAAAACTAATGTAAAAAAAACTCGTTTTCAGGAGTAAAATAATGTTAAGCGCTAAAATAATTTTAAAAAACACTCATTTTCAGGAGTAAAATAATGTAAAGCGCTTAAAATAATGAAAAAACTCATTTTCAGGAGAAAAATAATGTAAAGCGCTTTAAATATTTTAAAAGCTCGTTTTGAGTAGTAAAATTATGTAAAGCGCTTAAAATAATTTTTAAAAAACCCTCATTTTTACTAGAAAAATAATATAAACCGCTTTAAACAAAGAAAAAACTCATGTTCAGGAGAACAATAATGTAAAGCGCTTAGAATAATTTAAAAAAACACTTAGTTCGCTAGTAAAATAATTTTAAGCGCTTAAAATAATGAAAAAAACTCATTTTTAGGAATAAATTATATAAAGCACTTAAATAATAAAAAAAAATCTCATTTTCAGTAGTAAAATAATGTAAAGCGCTTAAAATAATGAAAAAAACTTATTTTCAGCAGCAAAATCATGTAAAGCGATTTAAACAAGGAAAAATCATGTTCAGGAGAAAAATAATATAAGGCGCTTAAAATTATGAAAAATTTAATTTTAACAAGTAAAATAGTGTAAAGCGCTTAAAATAATTTTTTAAAAACTCATTTTTACTAGTAAAATAATGTTAATCGCTTAAAATAATGAAAAAAAACAAATTTTTAGGAGTAAAATTATGTAAAGCTCTTAAAATAATTAAAAAAACTCATTTTCAGTGGTAAAAAAACGTAAACCGCTTAAAACAATGAAAAAACTCATTTTCAAGAGTAAAATAATATAAAGCGCTTAAAATAATGAAAAAAATTATTTTCACTAGTAAAATAATGTTAATCTGTAGATTTTGCTTCCGTTATATGTTTATAATGTATTATTATACCTTGCTCGGAGTGAGTATCTTTGTATGTCCGTACCGTGGAAAGGTCTCTTGAATGGCTATTACGTCCTAGTTACGGCAACCAGTTACCCAGGTGTTAATCTACGATGGAGCGATAGGCACATTCCCTATAGATCAATATCGCCGGCTACATCTGCTGATGGGTCTTTTCTTCGAGTTCTCTGTCGGCGTTATTACTAGCAAGATCACTGTGTTGGAATTGAATGCTCTATGAAATAATCAGAAAAGACGTCTTTTTTTGTTATTAAAAATAGAACTTGTGATTCATTTTCGACAATGTCGAGTTTCCAACTTTTACAACTGTCAGTTACTGTCTCCCGATACCTATTGAATTACATGTTTTTCCTTTGTTAAAAGAGAGAAAGAGAGAGAGAGAGAGAGAAAAGGGGCGAGATAGAGACAGAGATATATGAATATATATGTTGTTATTAAATTCCAACAGGTTGTTCTGGTCATCAAATTTTTCAGAAGCCATTGTTATCAGCATTAATGTGATCCTTTTTAACTCGGTTGCCTTCACTTGCTGTCAACAAAGTGTCAGCTTGAGTTAAACTGTACTCGTCATGTTTATAATAGCACATGATAAAATATAGTCCATGTTTCCAAGGCAGGTTGGGTATAAGGCCCCACAATCGGAGGAGCTGGGATTCCCATAAAAGGATTCTTTATCATTGTCCTTCAACTTTTAATGTATCTCCTACTACAAGGTCTCGTTCTCAAACATCAAGGGTTCACGTTTCAACTTTCCAGAGGTTTAAATCCAATTACGGGAGACTAAACCTGACCTTTATTCTTGTGTAAAACTTGTATTGACTAAAATCATTCCTTAGTTGATTTCGACATCAAAAGATATCTTTACTTCCCATCGAAACCCGACCCTCAAGTTCGCCATGAACTTGGAATATGTGCCTACATTAGAGAAAGCATCACCCGTGGTAGAGATATCTCCAAAGAAAGACCCAAACATTCCTACATGTGCTTTAGAGTTGCACAGCATTTATATTTACCTTTTATCGTCCCAACAATGATGGAGTAGTTATCTTTGAGATTATCGCTAAGCAAATTGATCATAATCCGTCTGCTCATCCCTCAGTCAACATTCACATTTATGGAGATTTTAATGTTCACAATGTTCAATGACTAGTTCATCTAAACAAAACAGATGATGATGAAGGGATATTTTGTCACGATTTCTCTTTTGCTTATGACTTTAAATAAATAGTTAACTATGGTCTAAAATGCTACCAAATGCAGAATAAGTTGCCCTTCTGTAATTAAACACTTAAAAATTAGTGCAAAACATATTTGTGTGCAGCTTGTAGAGTTCCGTGAAGACAAAAATAATGAATAAAAACTAAAAAAAATGGCTGCCTTTTCTTTTTATATGCTTGCGATATTGTCACCTAATATGCAAATTAGATGCTTCCGGTTGGATATAAAAAGCCTGATTTTGTAGAGACAGGGTGATTTTTTGGATTTGGATATAGCAAGTGTTGTCAGCAGGGCGTCGTGTTTTAGAGTTGAGTTTTGACAGTAGAGAGTTGAAACTTGGAGTTGAATTTTTGATACCAGAGCGTCGAGTTGATTTTTGACAGTAGAGTATCGAGATTTTGAGTAGTGTGTTTTTGGCAGCAGTGTTTTGAATTTCACATTTTTTCACCACATTAACGAATCCACTCAGGTATCTGATTCTAACGAACAATTTGCGAGTCTTCTGGATCTTTTTCTAACAATGTGTTCTGAATTGTGCTTTTCCTCAGTTCTGTCTCCGTAAGAATCTTCTGATCATTCGGTTGTCAGAATAAAAATACATAATAAAACCTCAAATATTCGAACAGTGATTCGGACGGTTTCCGAACGTTAATATCGCAATTACCTCTACGCTCCATGTTTAAAAAGAATGCGTCCGATATATAACTTGAACTAACTGATTGGTTAATCATCAGCATAAGAAAGCTACATACCCTCCAAGAAATTCCAACAGAAAGTGAATAGCCAGACTCGTACACCCTAAAATGTGCTGCCGCCATTGCTCGTAGAAATCATTACTTCAATAGCTTTAAACATAATAAATGTTTTAAAACTAAATTCACCTTTACGGCTGTTATCAATCACTGCAAAAGGATTATAGAAAACGAGAGAGAGAGAGAGAGTCTTATGTTCAGTCCATTAAGTCCAAAGTAGGAGAACAGAGGTTTAGTCTCCATGAATTTGGGCGAATAACAGACAAGGTTTGAGCAGATTCACTTTCTTAATCCCGACTATTATCAATGGGCCTGGCGGTATTTCGTCAACATCTGACTTTGCATCAAACTTAATCCTATGCTATCTGGAGAATCTTCCTCCCGAATTCCCTCGAAAGATCGAAAATAATCTCAGTGATGCTCACATATCTGTTCAAGATTTGGACACAATCCCCAAGAACCTTGGTTATTGCAAATCAACAGTTCCTGATAATATTCCAGTTATAGTACTCAAAAGGTTGCAGCCGGAACTAGTACCTATTCTTGCAAAACTGTTCAATCGATGCCTAATGGAAAATTGCTTTCCAACACCTTGGTAAACCTTGTTAGTGTGCAAGTATTTAAAAACATTAGCGATCGGTCTTCGTGTGCCAGTACAGACCAATTAGTATTCTGTACGTCATTAGTAAGCTGCTTGAATCCGTACAAAATAGAGAAATTGTCAATCACTACGACCAGAAAAATCTACTCAGTGACAAGAAATGTGGTTTTTGTCCTTCAAGATCTACAGCTGATGTACATACTGTAATTTCACATAAGATCAGTGAATCCGGATAGCGCGTGTGTATGTGTGTGCTTTGTAGGGTTAGGTCGCTTGACAAGAAAGAAAAAGGAAAAAATGGCGATACGCAGTTGCTTTTATACTTAACGATCACGCGTGAGTAACCGAAACTGTTGCCCTTCTGTAATTAAACACTTAAAAATTAGTGCAAAACATATTTGTGTGCAGCTTGTAGAGTTCCGTGAAGACAAAAATAATGAATAAAAAATAAAAAAATTAAAAAATGGCCATCTTTTCTTTTTATATGCTTGCGATATTGTCACCTAATATGCAAATTAGATGCTTCCGGTTGGATATAAAAATGTTTTTTCAGAGGCACGGTTGACCTTTTGGATTTGGATGTAGCAAGTGTTGTCAGCAGGGCGTCGTGTTTAAGAGTTGAGTGTTGAAACTTGGAGTTGAGTTTTTGATACCAGAGCGTCGAGTTGATTTTTGACAGTAGAGTATCGAGATTTTGAGTAGTGTGTTTTTGGCAGCGTTTTGAATTTCACATTTTTCACCACATTAACGAATCCACTTAGGTATCTGATGCTAACGAACAATTTGCGAGTCTTCTGGATCTTTTTCTGGCAACCTTAAGTAGACTATTTTAGACGCATAAAAAAAAACATGGATATAACGGGAGGTGAAGTGGGAAGAATGCATGTTATGGAGACGGACACATGCGACAGATTGTTTAAGATGTTTAGAAAAACCGTGGGCGGAAAAAGAATCGAACATTTATTGAAACAGATTTTCAAACTAGAGTCGTACATTTGTCAACAAAATCGGTCGAATTAAATAGCAAATCCTATATATGTTAATAATTAATTAATACTTGTTCCGTAGGAATTGACATCAACTCCTTATTTGGTAACAATTGACATGGATATTTTCCAAATTGACATAAATTACACAGCCGTTTAGCTGACCTATTTTTAATAATAGATAAAAGATACCTATTTGTCAATAAACGCCACGTATTTGATATTAAGTGTCCATTTAATATCCGTTACATGATCGTTAACAATGACAGAAGTGACCTATTGTACTAGTTTAATAAATAAAAGCCCTTATACAAGTGAGTGTCTACATGCAATTTTTTGTCTTCATTGTAACTCTTTCCTTTCTCTGCATTTCATAAGTGACCGTCCTGTCTTTATATATTTCTTATACAGGAAAGACACGAGGAGATGTTAGCTGAGTTTTCTTCAAGGGTTTTATATGGAGGAAATTGAACTTAGTAAAAAGAGACTAATGCTATCTTGTTATTTGATTCTTCAACTTAAATTTCTAACTGAACACAATAAGTGGCGCGACGAACATAGACTCGAGATTCAATTCCAGTAAGATTATGTTTACATTATTGGCAGTGACTCATTCCCATAGCTCCCACCGAAAAAGTGATTTGAAAACATTCGTTTTCTTTCGCTCTAAAAGCGTTACACAATTCGTCATTCGTCATCGTCCGACTCCTGTTTTGTCTACGGCGTTTGAACTCTGCCTGAAATTTATGTCACCGGTTTTCGGGAACGATTCTGTTTTCAGATTAAGGTTATTTTGATATGCACTAAATGTGACTCTTGTGGAGATTCACACTTGCAAACTTTACCGCTACTGACGTAGTGTTCCTAATATGTAACACGAAATAAAAAATAAAAATAGGCAAAGATATGCATTTATGAAAATGTGTCATATGCTAGCCATTCGGTATAATTTACCAGAGGTTACCTGTTTGATAACAAATTATATAGACAAACTACTTGCTAATACTAATAGACATAGATTACCTATTGTTAATACCATTCATAAATGATTTTTAATTTTATTTTCAGAATTCCGACAAGATGCAGTTGTTCCATGGATCAACGCAGTGGACATTTATCAGTTAATGTGTAAGGTCCTCGAAATCCAACCTGCTAAACATCGTGGTGACTGGAGTAAAGTGGCTTCGATGTTACTCCATGCAGAACCTCTACCTCCACCTTCACCTGTACCTACCTCATCCCTCCCACCACCACCAACAACAGAAACAACAACACCAACAACAATACCAATAACGACAACTCCTACACCTACTATATGTATATCATCACCGCTACCGTCAACGACTCCTGCTCCTTTATCACCGAAAACGCAAAGAGCTCCTTTTCCGAAGTCGTCATCGATGTCCTCGGTGAAATCATCGACATTCTTGTCCTCATCACCAGTTCCGCCAGCATTAGCTCCTAGTTCCATACCAGCGGAGTCAACTGAGACGACGCCATCATCTAACGTGGCCGTATTTCAATCCAGCGTTCAACCAGAAGCTAGTGTGACGTCACTGTGCCGACCAATACTCGTGACTTACCTGCTCGTTTTGTTGATATGCGTTGGTATGTTAGCATAAAAACTATTACGTCCTGAATTGACCCCCCCTTCCCCCCCCCCCAAAAAAAGAATTTTCTTGCCAGGCGCTGCGTATTAAATCCAGGAAATAGAAAATGACATCTTTTTATTACGTCATCATATCGATTTCATCGAATAAACGGGTTTTCACGTGACACACACATACATTATATATATATATATATAATAGGGAAATAAGCAACGCCAAATCGTATAGAGCAGAAATAATTAAAACATGCCCATGGCTGATTTCTTTTACGATATTTCGTTATATTTGTTGAACTTTATCAAGAAATGGTTTGATTTTGCAGAGTCAAGTAGATATACATAGGGTGATAGTGGGAGGAAAACAGATCCAGGCACAAGGTTGGTAAAGTTAGAATAGTCTTAGTGTATGGGGAAGACTGGGGTTGGCGATTGAACGATGTTGAAGTAATTTCTGTTCTAGAGTTTTAAGGATAGACTCGCATGAGTTTAACTATATTATCCATCGTACATGGATTCAGAAATGTTCATGCGGATATATTTTCTCATATTTCGTTTCATTTAAGAAACGTTATCAAGAAAACATATTATTAATGCGTATGTATATATATATATATATATATATATATATATATATATATATATATATATATGTATGTATATATGCGGGGGCGGTGTATGCGTGTGAGGATAAAGTACACGACATATAATAAAATAAAATTCCGTGGAGATAGGATGTATGAAAAAAGACAAAAGGAAAAACAAATTATTGAACACAAACACACACATTATATATATATATATATATATATATATATATATATATATATATGATTTGACTGTCCTGAAATTCCAGAGTATGAGGTTCCTATTTAAAATGCATCCCACGGGTCAAAGTTGGACACAAGGGTCGTTTTTTAACGTGAAGAAAAGGAACAAAAATTAAATATTATCTCAGTCGTGAAGGATTTCTCCATGAGTTTCGGACAACTAAGCTGCCCGAAATTCATATAGCTTATTTATTTATAGTGGTGAAAGGTCAGTATAGAACTATCCCGACACCCATGATTAAAAGTCTCCACAAGCCTTAGATATTAGGTTATATATATATATATATATATATATATATATATATATATATATATATATATATATATATATATATATATATATATATAAAGGAATAAACCGTCTTACGTGTTCATCAACGTTTCGTTTTTATTTCGAGACTTCATCTGGATGGATGAGTCTCGAAATAAAGACGAAACGTTGCTGAACACGTAACACGGTTTGTTCCTTTTTATTTCTCTATTTTGTCGGAATACTATTTCCATTATATATATATATATATATATATATATATATATATATATTATATACAATTAAATACGTTATATATATATATATATATATATATATATATATATATATATATATATATATATATATAAGGTGCTCTCTTAAACCACAATTTTTTTTCCTTTTTTATTCCAACAGAAACCATCATTAGTCATCATGACGACTGAACTACTCCTTGGTTTGTAACCCAACATCATTGATTCAATAGCTAGGCCCAGCGAATGAGACGCGTAAATACTGTTTTATATAAATTTGTATCCTTAATTACATATCTAGTGTTCAATTAAACAAAGGTAGACTGCAGCGTTATAGCTAGACTGATATGAGGGCGATGTGATTATTTTGTCTCAGTTACAATGTCTTCCCTTAGGGAATAATAATAATAATAATAATAATAATAATAATAATAATAATAATAATAATAATAATAAATTAATACACACACACACACACACACACACATATATATATATATAGACTTTCTTTTTGGCGTAATTAAATATATATATATATATATATATATATATATAATTGCGCCAAAAAGAAAGTCTGCACGTGCCATTTTTCTAAAACCGCAAATTTAAGCTAAATTGATTGTAAATGTTTAAACAATCTATACTTCGTTTGAATTGACTTTTATTCCTCTTTAATTTTACCTGTTTATATTTTATTTTTCATTGAAGTATCTTTGCGCTCACGTCAATTTAAAAAATCAACTTCAAATCGAGAAGGCAAAAAGAAACTTCGCAGCAACAAATGAACTTAAAACCCGCTTAAAATATTTACTTTTAGCATTTCTAATCGTAATTGTTGTTGTTTCAGGTTATACAAGATAACATTTACTCCATACGCCTCGACTTTCTCTAAGTGATTGTCAAGAGCTCATTAATCTCCACTTTTCTAGTTTATCCAATTGAGAAATCAACTGCAGATTAAAATGTAATGAGAAAACGGTACGAATGACTGTGCAAAAGCACCAAACACCGGCAGTCTTCATGATGCCTCTAAATCTGGTCTTCCTAGAGTTACTTCTTACAGGGAAGATAATGCTATCAAGATCCACAACCTCAGAAACATATTTGAAATCCAATCACAGTGTAATCTTGTTAAAAAGTGTTCTTTATACAGTTAGAAACAGATTAAAGGAATTAAATTTACGAGGCTATGTTGCAAGACGCAAGCCAACGATTTCTGTAAAGAACAGAAGGCGTCGTCTAGACTTCGTCAGATGCAATGAAGATCATGACCTTCATATTGGTTGAATGTGATTTTTAGCGACGAAAGCATGTTCAATATGTTAGGCAGTGATGGCAAGCTGTACACCCGTTGAAAAGAAGGACGAAAAATTTAATCCTAGGTGCACAGTTTCAACGCTGCAAGGTGGTAGTGGTAGTGGTTCAATTTTGGTGTGTGGCGTAATTAGTGCCAATGGTACAGAGTCTATAGCTCACTTGCAAGTCGAATTAATTCGACCAACTACAATTTGTTGACTAAACATTTTCTACCCTACTTTGGCCAAAATTTTTATGATAATCTCATCTTCATACAGGATAATGCTCACACAGCTGACAACGTCAAAATATTCCTTGAAGAGCATGATATTCTGTGTTTGAATTGGCCTGCACAATCTCCAGACCTCAATCCTATCGAAAGTGTATGGCATTACATTAAGCAACAGCTACACAATGGTAAAAGTTTAAATCTGGAAAAACTTTGGCCAAAAATTAAAGAAAAGTGGAATACCCTTTCAACGAAGGATTGCCGCAGACTAATTCAAGAGAATCGTCCCAAATTGGCAGGCTGTTAAATTGCAGAAAGGTTATGCTACTAAATATTAACTATTCCATTGGGTTCCTGTTGTATTTTTGTTTCATTAATGTTCTAAACTTACATTTAAATAACTATTTCCATTGTACGGAGTTTCTTTTTGCCTTCTCGCTATTAAGGTATTTTTTACATTGACGCGAAGACTAGGATACTTCAATTAAAAGTCAAATATGAACAGGTAAAATTATAGAGGAATAAAAGGCGAATCGAATTGTTTAAACAGTTACATTCAATTTAGCTTAAATTTGCGGTTTTTGAAAAACATGAGAAGTGGGGACTTTCTTTTTGGCGCGACAGCATCAGTCTCGGCTGATACCATAAAAAATAGCCGTGAAAAGTCAACGAAGATGGAAAGACCGAATAGGTAGAGCACTTATCAGACCTCCATTGAAAACGGCAAAGAGTACTGGGACTTTGGGGAGATTTATTGCCGTACATATCCTAGTGAAAACCAATGGTTGCTGCTAGTAAATGGCAAGCAGCTATTGCGATAAAGTAAAAAAATTGCAAATGTTTTCGAAATAGGTCGGGAGTGTTGGAAATCAGGGAAGACATATTGTCATTCAGGCTCCAGGGAACACAGTAGGTGTCTGCCAGAGAGTAATGATGGTGACCTCTGTGGGAACCCCTTGTGAGAACAAATAATAATAATAATAATAATAATAATAATAATAATAATAATAATAATAATAATATGTAGATATGTGTGTGTGTTCGTCACAGATAAGTTTCTCCAATAAAAAGGGTTTCATTAGAGGTATCCAATTTCCATTTAGGTCAGTTCATTTTAATGAAAGCATTTCCTTTTTAACGAGACTTGTTAGCTATTTGAAGAGGAAAAGGTCAAGGTCAAGTGGATGGTGACAGGAAGAACGAAAAACATGAGTCAGGATTCATATCTAGATAGTGCGATTGAAAAAGGAGGCGAAACGGCGTTAATTACCACTAAAGAATGCAGAGGAAAAAAGAAGGCAATACCTATTTATAATTTACACGTATATATAATTAATATATATATATATATATATAATTAATATATATATATATATAATTTATATATATAATTTATATATATATATATATATATATATGGTTTATATATTTTTTATATATAATTTAGGTATATATAATATATAACTTATACAATATATACAATTTATATATATGATTTATATATATTGAAAGAGAAATTATATATATATATAATATAATTTATATATGTATGTGTGTGTATAATTTATATATATATACATATATTCTATATATATATATATATATATATATAAATTATATTTATATACGAATGTTTGCATCAGTTTAATGTCTTTGTAAATGTATTTCTATAAGCTCTATCTCAATTGTATTTGTATTATGATATTTTTAATGTTATAATAAAATTATTAATTATTTTCTATAAATTTTATAGAAATAATTAAAAAAAAACAGACAATTTGTTTCTATTTCCAATGTTTTTTTTTTACTTAAACTTTGTTATATACTTTTTTATGAATGTCAAATAACCTTTTCATGTTTCATGTTGGAAATGATTCACTTTTGCTAAAAGTTTACACCGATGATATCTAGAAAAGCATGGTCACATCGAATACTCAAAATTCCCTCATTTCACTATAGATGCACCTAGATGCCGGGAGATTTTCTACTCTGATGGTATCTTTCTTTAGATCGCTTGTCTTTGGAATTCTTTCCCTGCTCCCCGTTTTTCTGACCGTGTCGCATGTACATGTGACGTGAACAATATATTATTGATTAACTATTTGAACAAATACATTGAGAACATTGGCTAGGCTGCTAAGAGTAACTCACACCGAAGAGTACTCTATGTTTTTACAAAACGCAATTCGTCCATGCATGGAGTATTCTGGAGGCATCAACGCTGATGCATCTACCACTAGTCTCTCACTCTTAGACAGAGTTCAAGAAAGAATTCCATGTCTAATGGGTCCCACACTATCGGCCAAGCTCCAGTGTCTGTCTTATCGCCGCAATGTTGCATCCCTATGCATTGTTTACAAGTACTTTAATGGAATCTAGTCTGATGAAATAGCACTTATGACCACTCGATGTACGTAATCCGACTGAGTTGACAAGCGGCAAAATCAAATACCTTCACTGATGAAGTCCTTAGATGCTAGAAAGTCTTCTACTCTCATAGTTCTTTTCCCCCCTCAGACTGCTAGACTTTGGAATTCCTTCCATATTTCCTGCTTTCCGTACTGTTACTGATATGCAAAAGTTTAAATGCAATGCGAACAAACATCTCGCTGCTTCACTTGCCACAGTCCCCTGTTTAACACGATAGTAGCATCTGAGATTCCAAGTGGCAATACACCTTGTTTAGGGTGAAAAAAAACTGTACAAAAATGTAAGAAACAGAGAGGCTACTTCGAATACTTTTTTAAACAATTCAATATCACTTTATGCAATTATTTTGAAAACCTTTTCTAGTTTAAAAGTATAGCATTAGTATAATCCAAGTTATAATCCAAGTTATAATCCAAGTTATAATCCAAGTTATAATCCAAGCAATGTGATTAACAAATCTAAAAAAAAGATTATCAAAGCCGATGAAAGATTCAAAGGGAATTCTATAAATACATTTGTCCTTCCAATACTTGCTTTGAATTGAAGCAACATTCAACCAGACTGGGTTAAGCTGGTTCCTTACGTGAAATACACAGCATCCCATATGAAAGCAGACCTCGCACGACAGTCTACAGTGGACAAGATAGTGATTGATAGCTAGTTCTAGGACCAGTATCGAACACTGTAAAACTGTGGACCGGAACTAGGTTCAACATTCAGCTGACCTCCTAAGCGTCTTCACCAATCTTGGAATGGTTTTGGGACTTTTGCTTCATGAATAAGCTCTCTTGTGTTGCGGTGCGCAGTGTGACTGAACCAGCCGATTTTGTTCGTTAAAAGAGATTCGTTCAGAGGGATGATGCGGCATCGTTTCCCGATTTGGGTATTGAAAATAAAATAGTGCCCGAATTCAACAGAGGAAGTATAGGTCGAACACTTCTTTTGAGGTTAGCAACTCTCATTGGGTACGCAGCCATAGAGAATGATCACCGAACTTCTAAGTTTCCTTTCAGTTGTTCTATATCAACCCAAGTTTTCGTGGTAAATCATTTTTATTAAAGGTCTCTGCGGATCACAGGAAAACTTTTCACAGACAGATTTTGTGCACCGGCCTTATATCGTTCGTTCAGGAAGCACAGGTAAGTGAATATAGACTAACGCTGTATAAACAAAGCTAAAAATGTGAAAGTAACATTGTATGATTCCAAAGTAATTGAAACTGACATCATCATTTGACATACCCCCATTCACAAAAAATAAAAACTACCATTGGTTTGTATAACAGAAAATGGTCATGAAGTGTCAGGGAGGATGGAAAAAAGAACGGGTATACTGGAGAAATAACTCACATTTTATACCAGAGTTCATGTACGTGTTTCAACAAGTACGTGAAACTATAAACCACATAATAATAAGTGAATGCAACAAACTAGCCCAAAATGAATATGAGGACATGCGCGACTACATACGAATACAATGCACTGTGAGTTGTGCAGACGAATATACCTCCAGCATGCAGACAAATGGTTCAAACACAAACCGGAGACAGTACAAGTAAACAAAAACCACAAAATCATTTGGGACATGGGGATAGAAACAGATAAACTCATCCAAGCAAGGGGACCAGACGCCATTATAATTAACAAGAAGAAAAGAAACTACCAAATTGTAGATTTTGCCACCTCAACAAATGACAAGGTGAAAATCAAAGAGACAGAAAAACGAAACAAATATGCAGAACTTGCCAGAGAATTTTAAGGAATGTCGAAAATAAAGAAAATCAATATATGCCAAGTTCCAAAAAAACTAAGAGATATTGGAGTTAACGAGGAGACTGAAACTATGAAAACGGTGGAAATCTCAAGGAAAACTAATCCGCATAAACGAAAAACCGGATGAATAGAAACTGCAAGAGAAGTGAAACAAAAAGATGCAATAAAGAAGTGCAAAATTGTTGTCTTTGCACCTCCACAAAATATAAACTTGAGCATAATTTGCAAATAGTCATGGAGTCAAGAAAGATGGAAAGACCGAGGAAAGAAAGCACCAACCAGACCCCTACTGGATAAGTGCGAAGAGGCTTATTGCTATTCGAATTCCAATGCTGCCAATGAGAAATCAATCCGGGGAGACATGTCGTCAACTCAGATTCCAGGGAAGACCACAGGTTGTTCTCACAGAGAAATCTTTGATAATGGCCATTGTGAAAACCCCCAATATTAATATAAGGCCAAAATGATATTATTTCTATCTTCTTTTGAATAATTGTTTGATTTTAGTTTTTGAATTTGTGGTGTGTAGCAGTCATAAAATAAGCATTTATTTTGTGGTGACAGAATCGTCAAATGATTCTAACTAATGCTAACACGCAAATGATTTTAATTGCCACTCTCTTTCTTCATCAAGTTTTCATAAAAATTTATTAACCCCAAATAATTTCCAACTCTGACCACTCCGTTGTATCAGTTAAGATAAAAATGAAATGTAATAAGTCTTCAGATGTACCTCTCCACAGTACTGTATATCGATACTCTACGGCTGACTGGAATAGCTTTCGTACATTCATATCTGACCTACCTCTGCATTCCATGTTCAAAAAGGATGTGTCCTCTATAGTATCAGACCTGACCGAATGGTTAATTGCAGGCATAGACCGATTCATACCATCCAAAATATTCCAGCAAAAACCTAACAGCCATCCATGGTTCTCCCCTGAATGTGCTGCTGCCATCGCGCACAGAAATCACTTTTTCTATAGCTACCAACGTAATAGATGTACTGGGACTAAAACTGCTTTCAGGACTGCCAGCAACCACTGTAAAAGAGTAATAAAACATGCAAGAGAGCTATATACTCAATCTGTTAAATCCAAAGTAGCTGAGCAGCAGCTTGGTTCCCACCAGTTTTGGCAAATAGCAAACAGGTCTTGAACACAAGCGTGCGTTCTATTCCAACTATCATCAATGGACCTGAGGTCATCTCGTCAGCATCAGACAAGGCCAGACTATTTGCCAAGAACTTTGCAGCTAATTCTACCCTATGTGACAATGACCATCAACTCCCTGTATTTCCTCCTATAACAGACAACACACTATGCAACATACAAATACCTGTGCGTGATGTCGCCAAGCTAATCAAGAACCTTTATTCCAGTAAAGCAACTGTTGCCAGGGACGCTGGGAAAATGGTGGGATCCTTCTACCGCTCCAGAAGATATCTCACTACTGATGCAATTCTCTATCTGTATAAAAGCCAAGTACGTCCGAGGATGGAGTACTGCTGCCACATCTGGGCAGGAGCTGCTAAAAACAGCCTATCCTGCCTTGACAGAGTACAAACTAGACTTCGTGGTCTAGTGGGGGATGCCCTTTTCTCTTCCCTGCAACCTCTCTCCCACAGAAGAGACTTTGCGAGCCTGTCTTTGTTTTATCGCTATTTCCATGGCAGGTGCTCGTCTGAGCTTCAATCCCTCGTCCCCCTCGCCAATCTTTCACGAGAAACACCCATCTGGCTGAAACTACTGTCAACAATTTTCCCCACTCTCTGTCTGTGCCTAAATCCAAACGTAGATTCCATGAGCAAAGCTTCTTTCTTAGAACTGCACGCCAGTGAAACTCTCTGCCGCTTGCCTGTTTCCCACCTGACTACAACTTGGACGTCTTCAAATCCAACATAAACAAACTCCTGACAAACCGCCCCCTTAAGTAAGATACTCTATCAAAACCCCCAATACTAATGATTACTATAATACTACCTCATTGATTACTGTGCACACAATAACCCTTATCCCTGAGTGGCCTTCCGGCCTTGATAAGTGGTAACCCCCATCTAAAAAAAAAGAAATAACAATCCTTTGTGAAAGTAAGAAGTCAATGCGAATTCTTCCTTCATTCGCTTTGTTGGGATTCACCTTTTTCAATAAGTGAGTTTTCACAGAAACGTGTGATCTCAAAATGTTTTCCAATCAATGAAGAAAACTGTTTCAAACTCTAAAACGTAACATGTCTATGCATAATTAATGAGCAAGTGCAAACTTATAGACTCTCATAAGAACACGTCAACAAATCAGTTTTTACAGACTTCACTAGCTCTACCGGAAGCCACCCAAGAACATCGTTTAACAACACCCCCTCATGACCCTTTTAGCCAGGGGATGTAAGTCGCAAAAGAAAAGGACTCAGTGACTTGCATACCAGCTTTTTGTCGTTTTGCACTAGCAAAGGTTAGGCAAACATAAATGAATTACTATTCATTTACATGCACAAGGTAAACCAACTCACACACATACACATGCGCAGTGCTATACTGCCAAATACTTACATATGTATCTTACTTATATGCTCATATTCACACTATGAACATTTTCACCTACAAATTTCCTTGTGACTATTTTCATTTGCTATGTTTCATTTATTTCATTTTTATATGTTCCGGATATATCTTAAATTTCTGTACATAATAATCATACTCAATTCATATTAAATATTGGTTCTTGGAAATACCTGAAAACGCTGTTGTCGTTCTGAATGGCCACTACCAAAGCCAGGGACCATGCCAAAATTTTCTCTTGAGGAGAAATAGTAGACGATTTAGGTTACACACTGATCACTCAGCTTACAGGACCACTGGAGAACTACTTAAGACTCTTTGTAAATAACGGTTCGTCAGCAGAAAGAACCATGAAAGCAACCAAGGAAAGCATTGACTATGAGGGGCGTGCAATAAGTAATGCCCCTGACCAACTCTCAGTTATCTGATCTAGCTGAAATTTTGCATGTGCAATGATTTATATCTCTACGGGTTATGTGGCATATTACAGCTCTGAACTAATTGTGATTTCTGTTTTGCAAGTGTTTGAACTGAGTCAGGTGTGAAATGGAGCCTGTTGAATGTCGAGCAGTGGTCCGGTTTTTGTATCTGAAAGGACGCATACCACAGGAGACTTTTGATGAAATGAAAGAAACTTATGGTGATAATGCCCCATCATATGACCTTGTAAAACGCTGGCATCGTGAATTCAAACATGGCCGGAAGTCTGTGGAAACAGCTTCCAGACCTGGTCGCCTCCTTCTGTCATTGATAAGGCATCTGTCCGTCAAGTTGAGGCTGCCATTTTGGAAGATCAGCGCATTACTATTCGCCAAATAGCCCAAGATGTCAAGATTAGTACAGGGTTTGTGGAAACTATCATTCATGACCATTTGCATATGCATAAGGTGTCTGCCAGATGAATTCCCAGGTTGCTCACATCCTTCCATAAGTGAAAACGCATCGAGCGCTCGAGGATGAATTTGGAGATGCGCCAAGAAGATGAGTCAAAGTTTTTCAAAAGACTGATTACACAGGATGAAACCTGGGTCCAGAGACCAAAGCCCAATGAATGCAGTGGAAGCACTTGGATTCACCACCTCCAAAGAAGGCAAGAGTGCAGCCCTCCACTGGCAAGGTCATGCTCACAGTCTTCTGGGGCCAGGACGGAGTAGTGATGACAGATTTCCTGGCAAAGGGTACCACAATTACAGGAGTCTATTATGCTTCGCTTTGAGGAAATTCAGGGAAGCTATCAAAATCAAGAGGCGGGGCAAGATCAGCAAAGGTACCCTCTTCCTGCAGGATAACGCTCCAGTGCACAACTCGCATGGTTATGAAATCCTTCCCCATCCTCTCTACTCTCCTGACCTTGCACTCTCTGATTTTCACCTCTTCCCAGCCATGAAGTTGTTTTTGAAACGAAAGCGTTTCTCAGATGATGCAACCTTGATTTCTGAAGTCACGTCGTGGTTGGAGGACCAACCTGGGGGGGGGTCTACAAAAACGGTTTCCAATGCTGCATCAAACGATGGGAGAAATGCATAACTCTGGGTGATTGCTATGTAGAGAAAGACTAATAACTGTGCCAAGTTTCGTTGCTCTACTGCTATGGGAAGTGGGTCAGGGGCATTACTTATTGCACGCCCCTCGTACCTTCGCCTGAATACTCTCTTCGCTGGCAAATTTTCGAAAGTCAAAGAATTGTTTTACCTGTTTGCTTCACTCGAACATTGTTCAACTTTCTTTCACTTCTAATAAACGGTTTTGGTAATTTTATTGAATGAACAATTTCGTAATAGTTTTGATTTTTATTTCGTGCGATGCTTTTCGTTATATAATTTCATAGATTACGTCTGTAATAATGAACTGTCTATGTAAAACGGGTCATTTAGAAAAAAAATAATAATAAAAAGACAGCAATTTACAAAAAGAAATGAATGTAAATATATAAGTAAAAAATGAAATACTTTTTTATGAAGTGTTGAAAAATCTCAAAATAAGTTATCTCCCTTGATATAAAAGTTGTCGCATTAAAGGGCTGACATTTGTATAGTCTTGAGTGAAGCGCCTACGCTCCATGAAGGCAATGATTACAGTAATTCGTCATTTTTTTTTTTTTTTTGCATTTTCGGTTTGCTTTTTACCTTTTTTTAAATGTAGTTTGTCAAGGGAAGTAATTCCATAAACTAAAAATGATATTTACCGACCTTGCTCAGTATTTTTAAGATTCATTTTTTGTTTACAAAGATTTGCATGACTTGATCTGTTCTTCTTCTTCTTCTTATTATTATTATTATTATTCTTCTTCTTCTTCTTCTTCTTCTTCTTCTTCTTCTTCTTATTATTATTATTATTATTATTATTATTATTATTATTCAGAAAACGATACTCAAGGGAGATAACTCTATTGACTGAGGGATTCATTATTTTTTTCAAAAGAGGACTTGTGACGCTGAAACTCGATATGATTTTAAAAAAAAGTTAAGGTCTTTAACATGAAAAACAGAAGAATGAAATGAGACAATAGCGGCAGAGGAATTTGAATTTTTATTAAATAAAACTACAACTGTTGTTTCTATTATTTTTTAAATAAAATTTATGAATCTTGTTACACTTAAATATAACGACTATTCTTGTCCAAAATTCCACATGTCAAAAACAAAAATAAAGTGTCAGGAACCGACCTTATGGATGCGTGAAAAAAATTGAATAATTCGACCTCCTATCTTTACAAGCTTATAACCACTTGAAAAATGTAATTCAACCCCAATTTTTTTAATTAAAGAAGCAAAGACCAAATTAAAAAAAATAACAGGTTTTATAGCAAATTATGCAATATTTGCTTTTTAAATCGGTTTTCTTTAAAAAAGATTTGAAGAAAATCAACGAAATTTTACTTACTTTTATTATAAAAAATCGATATAAATTCCAAAAAATCATATACCTATCAAAAATAGTAATCAATGCGTAGTTCTATTCTTCATTGTTAAGAATTTACCCATATTTATATTTTAAATTCCATTTATTTTTTAAATAAAATACTTTTTTAAACAACTATTTGAAAAAGGCGCCATTACATAAGCAGTTTTACGTTCTTATCAAAACACCGGAATACTGGTTTGTTCTTGTTTAGAACTACGGATGGACAGAATGAAGTAAAAACCACACGTTCGCCTTAACCGTCTTGCCTTATGTGTGAAGAAATGTGTTCCCATAGTTGACAACTAGTCAAATTTTTCTTATAAGTTTTTGCCTTAAAAAAAATAGTCGAGGAATTTTTTTTCTTTTCTCAAAGAAATACATAAATTTTTGATTTAATATATTTTAATTCTTCTTTATCAAGTGATTTTTTTTTAAATATCTAAAAAAGAAAACATTGAATGGAATAGAAAAAATTGTCGTCATCGTCCAACATTGGACAACATAATCAGAACATAGGCTTCCAATTAAAAAAAAATCAACATGGTTTAAAAAAAAAAAAAGGTTTTACACTTCGGACTTTACAGGTAAATAAAAACAAAAAACACTTTGTTTTTGTTGTTTTAATTTACAATATATTATTTATTGATCTTTTATCTTCAATTTGTGATATATAAAACTTTAGTGAGTAAATTAATTATTAAAATTTTAATAGACATTTCAAAATAGGGGGGTGAATTAAAAAAAAAACGTTTGCCTAAAATATTATATTCGGTTTATTGGAAAGAGCATAAAATTTCACATTGTCCCTTATAATATCGTAAAATTTAACCAATAGAAAAATAGTTTAAAAATTGAAAAAAATTAACTCGTAAAATTCAATTGATTTCATTACGTAAAAAAATGGCTGCATGAAGGCGCGCCGGCACTTTGTAAACACTGTTTTTTTGTTTGTTTTTTTTAAATAAAAATATAATATTTCTATTATTTTTTAAACAACTTTAATAGTTTATTTTGAAAGTATATTCCATAAAGAAAATAAACAACCCACTTTAAAAAGAGAAATTACGAGTTTTTTAAAATATTTCATTCGCAGTTTCGTGTTCGGGGTGTCAAAAATTCCCCCAAAATTCTGATACACCTAACGTACCCGTGAGGGAACGAAAATATATTTCAAAAATCACGTAAATTTATCAAGACGTATTAAATTTGATGTTCTTAGTTAAAACTAAGAACATCAAACTTTTTTAGTATTCGAGGAGTGACTGTTTCACCCGCCATTTTGCAAATAATCTCAAGAAACAGAGGAGATAACTCAACAATAATTTAAACCTGCGATATTTTTGAGTTGACATGCCGATCCGTGTCTACAGATTCGCATTATTCGTTTAAATTTTTTTTTTTTTAAATAAAAATGATTTTCTTTATTTTCACTTTTTTTTTTTAATATATTAAGGGAATTCTAGACAAAAATCTAAAAAAAAAATAAAAAAAAATTTAGCTATCGCAGTTAAAAAATTTCAATTCCTTGGAATCAACTGTTTTTTTATTTTTTGTTTTTGTTTTTTTGATAGGACTAATTTTGGGGGAAAAATGATAACTCAAATGGGGTTATTTCCCTTGCATTGCTGACGTTTTCTGCAAAAACGTCAGAATCTTGAACGTTGAACTCGTAATTACGGACTTTCATGCTATATGTTTTTCTTTTTATCCATATGAGTAAATTTTTCTCATTCTAGCAACTACGAAGTATTATATAAGTAGTTTTAAGGAAATCTTAATCTTTCTATCCAATAATCCTTTCTTTTTCTTTTTTTTTTTTTTTTGCCGTCCATGCATATTCTGATCTGTTCTGATTATTTATTCGAAATTGACGGCTATATCAATTTCCACTCAGTACATAGGCGTACATACACATGGACACGCACGCAGATACACAGATACGTGCGTACACACGTACACACGTACACACGCAGCACACACATATCGGGACGAGGCCACAGCTGCAATAATCAGTGGTCACATTTGCCTTATTTAACTCACGCATTTCCAGGAACTGCTTTCATTGTCGAGAAACAGAAAATAGTTGTTCTTGTCCAGAATTTGTATAATGTAAATGCGGCACCTTAATTACAAAATGATTCATACAAACGCTAAAAATCAAATGAGTCTGATTGCTTATAATCTTTCTTTGGGGGGTGGAGGTAGGAGATTTAATTTGTGCGATGTACTTTTGGGATGAGCGAAATCAGAGAAATATTTTCAGTGAAATATTTTCAGTGAAATATTTTCAGTGAAATATTTTCAGTGAAAAGGGTTAATAGGGTTTATAAATAAATTCGCGAAAAGGAGAGTTATGTTATACGATAAACAAAAACGAAATGAAGAAGTTGAATAAGAAGAATTCATAAAACAAATATTGCATATATGGTTAAAATGGAAGATTACAACAACAGGAAAAACAGAATGTTCGTGAACTTTTTAGAATCATTTTAAAACAAGGGTGATTCATTAAAATATCGAAGGAATCAGAGACGATAGTTCAATGGCAGTGTTTACGGTAATTGTAATCAAAACGTCTCTGCTCAATTATATTTCATTAAAAGTTGTTAAGAATCAATGTTCATTGTTTTTTTTTATATTTATATTAGAAAGAAATGTCATGAGTAAAGTTAGGAATATATTTAAGTTGGTTTTAAATGAGCAGACAACAACGAAGGATTTTACGCAGTTTGTATGTAAATGTGTGTGTGTGTGTGTGTGTGTGTGCGCGCGTGTGTGTGCGTGTGTGTCGTTGGTTGGTTGTTTTACGGCATATCAACCCTTTTAAACTTATTTAATGCCGAATCCAGTGATTTCGAAGAAAAAAAATTTAATAGAATATATATATATATTTTTTTTTCAAGTTGGTTTTTATTTAACCCATACTTGGGACCCTAATAAGTACTACCACTCCGGGTCAGAGTAGACCTGGGAGCAATGGCAATTAAAGGGCTCCCCAAAGCCCGCAAACTGGGCCTCACCATCGGATATAGTTTAAGGCCATATCCAGGACCGTGTGTGTGTGTTGTGCTTTGTAAGTGTAAGTGTGTGTGAGTTGACATGCCGATCCGTGGATTTCAGTTCAGTTGGTTTACTTAAGAAAAATTAGGCTTTTTAAAGGATCGAAGTGGTTCTCAAAACAAACATTTCAAATAAATTCAGAAAGTTCTCTGATTGGTATAAAATATAATTATTTGTTTTTATTTTTAAGTCGGTTTATATGCGCATCTTATGTGCGACGATATGCGCACGAAAGGGTTTCATTTCATTTCATTTAAGACGCCGAGGTGTAAACACGGGCGGCCATAATTTCTCCACGATATTGGAATTCGCATTCTTTGTCACTCTCCAAACAGAAACGTGTAACTGAAAATATTTTCAACCAATGAAAAGTGCTCTTTATCTGTGCCTAAACCTGAACATAGATTCCATGAACAAAATAGAACTGCTACCTGTGGAACTCTCTTCCGATTCCCTGCTTTCCAATCTGATTGTCTTCAAATCCAATGTAAACAAGTTCTTGATGAATCGCCACCACTAATTAATCCAGTTT
This sequence comes from Euprymna scolopes, assembly GCF_053919585.1. Lineage (NCBI taxonomy): Eukaryota > Metazoa > Mollusca > Cephalopoda > Sepiida > Sepiolidae > Euprymna > Euprymna scolopes. Next base: position 72,373,558 of record NC_136514.1, read on the forward strand.
ACAAAATTCCCACTACTTATGTTTACTAGGCTATAATCACATTGACTAATGTATACCCATTAACCTTTATCCTTGAGTGGCCTCCGGGCCTTGACAAGTGGTGATTTCTGTGTAAAAATAAAAAAAAGCCTCAAAAGTAAAACTCCTGTTTGAAGTTAACCAATGGCTTGGGGAACTGAAATTAGAGATTTTCCAGAAGACACGAATCGCCTCGACTCTAAACACCAACAACACTCATCTTAAAAGACTGGAATGTGCTTCACTGAAATTCCTTTAAGCCCACTGCTAATTCTCAAATGAACTCATTTATCCAAAAGGTAAACTCACGCACACCCATACCCACAGCGGAAATTTGAAACGAAATTTCTGACGCTTTTGTTTACTTCTTATTCAACAACTACATATTTTTTTCAATAAACTTGGAACTTTCAAACTAAATTGCTATAAAATTATTGACGTGTGAATATATTTTATTCGTTAATTCAGGTTTTCTCGCTTTCATTCCAAAATTCCAGTTATTGAGTTAACACTTGCTGAGTGATTACCTATCCATGACGTTCACTAATTGAACTACATTCTATATTAATTGTTCGCAATGTTTATGTCACTTTTCTAAGAGATTATTATCATCAAAAATACACTATCTGAAGTCTCAAGCAGCACTTCATACACAACTGTGGCGAAATAAAAAATATCATATTAAAAAAATCAAATAATTTGATCAAGTAGTTTTATATTTTGTAGAGAAAATAATTTTATTGCATAAATGAACGATTTTTGAGTTATCTCCCTTGATAATAATAATATATTTTTTTTTAATCACGGACGAGACAATCAATCCGTGGATAAACATAAGATACGATTTTCTTTATGCAATTAAAATTACTTAGTTTTTAGAATATGACGTTTCCTTTCGTCATAAAGAGTTTTTGTGCATTTTTGTTGGATTGTTTTAATAGCGGGAGTTACATTAGGTGTCGATATCGAATTATCTTAACTAAAATAACCGCCAGCCATTTATCGTCAGTATACGGAAAAAATGTCCCTTACTTTACAAAAACCAAATTACTATTCCACGGTCTATTCAGGAAATTGTTTTTTGTTTTGCTATATAAAGTAATATTGTAATATGTAAGAAGATCTCAGGGTTATTATTCTCGAAAAGGATAAAAACAATAAGCATATTTTGCAAGAGGCAATTTAGAATGCTGACATAAGCGATAGAACAACGAAATAATTGTAAGTAAAGAAAAAAAATCGTCTTCACAAACGCCGAATAAGGTGTTCATGATATCGAATGTCACCGGTTCTGTAGAAGAAATGTTTTTTTTATTTATATCTAGCATTCCAAAATGGGGCATTTTAGATTAGAACAAAAAAACAAAAAAAAAAAAAAAAAAAAAGGAAAAAAAAAGTCCCAGTCTAAAAGGATTCTCTTCCATTGACTGAGAATATAATATACACAGTGTAGCATCAAAACAGATACTATATTCTGTTCTTAGCTAATCCCGCTACATTAACGACTCCCTTACCATACTTCCTACTCGCTTGTATCCGTAATTTTTTGGTGTGCACCAATATTTTTCAACTGATAAGTTAGTATAGCTAGAAATTATCCTATTTGTTTTATTTTGAACTCTCATATTTTGTATATATCTCGATATAAATATAAACAAATATTTTTTGATGTTATTTTTAATTAACTTATCTAGAAATTGAGCTTAAAATAGAAATAAAAATATGCAAGGGAGGTAATAAAAACAAGATTGATCTCCCCTGAACAATGTTACGATGAATTATTTGTGAACCAAAGAACAAAAGAAAAAGACAATAAGAATACCAGTTTGATTTACAAATATCTAGTGATTTTTTCAGAATTTCAAACAAAGCAAAAAATATAGAGGAGAAAAAATATATATATACTACAAATAAATGTTACTAAAACCAAGCGACGCTTTTTTATACAAGATCGTGTTGCGGGAGACAACTCTATTTTACTAAGAGATTTGTTCATTTTTTTATCTCATAATTTAGGACGCTAAATCAACGATATTTTTATTAAATCAAAATATTACAAAAAAGAAAGCCTCGACGGTTATTTTTTTTTTTTTTTTTAACAAAGTTGATAACAGTAATAATACAAAAGGTAATCTTAACACGATTATTAAGAGAATCGTTTGTGTTTTCATTTCATAATTTACGACGTTAAACCCAACGATGTTTTCATTAGATAAAAAACATTTGAAAAAGAAAGTTGCAGCAACATTTTCTATTTTTTTCGACTACATTACAAAAAATGAAAATGCGTCAGTAGTTATAGATTAATAATTTTTCCATCTCATAATTTAGGATGCTAAAACCAACGATATTTTTATTAAATCAAAATATCAAAACAAGAAATCTGCGGCGTTTTTTTTTTTTTTTTAATGTAACAAAGTTAATAACATTAATAATACAAAACGTAGTCTTTATGCGACTATTAAGAGAATCGTTTCTGTTTTCATATCACAATTTACGGCGCTAAAACCATCGATATTTTCATTAGATGAAAACAATTGAAAAAGAAAGTTGTGGCAACTTTTTCTAATTTTTTTTCAAACTACATTTTGATTAAAAAGTAAAAATTATGATGAGGTTCTGCTCTTCTACCTACCTACATATGTTTTGTGTTTATTTTTTAAAACGTTTTTTGTTTGTTTGTTTTTTTGTTTAAAAATAAAAATAGTGTGAAGCTTGTTGGGTTAGAATAACAAATAACAAAATATTGGTCTCGATAATCGCCGAAACATCGAAAATTAAACAAAATACAGATAGCAACACATCCAATAAATGTCACTAATCGTGCTAAAAATTTTCTACGAATATTCTGCTAACTTTTCGAATTTTGAGTGATTATCAAAATTTGATTATGGCTCTAATCAAATCACCATTTTGTTTTTCATTCTAACCAGACAGGCTTTACATTGCATTCATATTGAAGTAAAAAGAAAAATGCCACCAAAGTTAAGATACAAAAACGTATCCAGGTATGTAGAAGAGTAACTCACCTTGGCTTTAGTAACATTCATTTGTTGTATATTGATTTTTGGTTTTATTTTATTAATTATTCTGGGAAAACTTTTCGTAAACGTGGGAGTGTCTCATCATCATCATCATTTACAAACATTATCATTTCGATCACCCGACAGATAAATATCTGGTTTGTTAAACTATTTTGTACTTTCCCTATATCAAAATATTTCATGATAGACTTTAATTATTAAGATTTCTTTGGTTATTGCTATTGTCAAGGAATTTAGGAAAAGTAGGCACCAAAATTTTAGGTAATTTTACCAATGGAACTATGGAATAAATTATTTAACTATGGAATAAATTATTTAACTATGGAATAAATTAGGTAACTCTGGAATTGATAGAAAATAGATTTAGGACCGTTTTGGGGGGAAATAGTTTTAAAGAGAAGCTTTCCCCATAATATTTAAACAATAAATATTTAAAATATTTACTGTTGTTTTAAAGCAAATAAAATCGATTTTTCTAAATTAAGTGTTTGATAAAATATTAATACAAAAACTGTGTTCTAACACAGATTTTGTATTAATTTTTTATCACTATTATATCTACTTATATATAAAAAGCACTTTGTGTGTGTGTGTGTGTGTGTGTGTGCGTGTGTGTGCGTGTGTGTATGCGTGTGTGTGCGTGTGTGTGTGTGTGTGTGTGTGTGTGTGTGTGTGTGTGTGTGTGTGTGTGTGTGTGTGTGTGTGTGTTCGCTCATTTGGACTCCGAGATGGCTGGGATAATTGTTTTTAATTTCACACAAGTGTACTTCATGTGTATGGGGTGTTCTTAAATAGGTTTTACATCGGAAAGTCTCTGATAAGTATCGCAAAGTGATAATCGAAAAAATCTGATTAAACAAGGAACAGGCGATTTTGACCAAAGTTAACCATCTTCTATAGCCTAACCTCACACGTACATTTAAGAAGTTTTATCACCCGACGTATAAAATCAACAAAATCAACGGAAGGTTCTTTGATAAGACAAGGATATGAATGCTACTATTCATAGCACATTGAACCATGATACTTGACTTGCATTTTAAACTTTAATTCAAGTCGCTATATGAAAATAAGTTTAAAAAATCAACAGTAGGTGTTCTATTGTGCAATGAAGACTATCATGTATTGTGGACTAAGTCGCCGCGGAATTGCACGTGAAGCTTCCTCCCGGTGCATGGCGGTGGTACCCAACTATCGATTTTATGGAAAATGAGCGATTTCACTGATTTCCATGAAAATAAAAAGTATTGGAAATGTGGAGAATTCGTTGGTTCTCATTCAATCACAGTGAACGTCAGGTTGTCCTGCTAGTTTTTAGTAAAAGGAGAAAATTAAAATCATATTACGATATTAAATCCATCATAATGCATTTGGGTTTTATTATTTTGTTTATAGTTGAAAAAATCAATTATTTCGTGACTTCAAAATTTATAAGGAACTAGACTACACGTGATCCGTTAGGTCAGTATGTTATATTAGCTATGGAATTCATGTATGAGCGTGACACTTGTGACGTAAAGAAAATAGTTTTTTTTTTTACATAACAGAAACATTTTTATGAAAGTATATTAAAATGAAAAAAGAATATAGATAGATTTCTATGAGTCGTTCTGTTTATTATAATTGATTATTTCTGAAATAATTTTTTTTACAGTTACTGAATTATAAGTGGTTGGCCATACTTAATGGTAATATGTGCACTGAACAGATACCATAATACTTATTATAGTTAAATTCAAATTTTGATATATCTGCTTTTTTTTTTACATCGTTCATTTCTGTATTACGTTTAAGTTATTTTAAACCGCACTCTTCCCATGTTAAATAATACTTTCGAAATAATAACGTTAATATTTCAGTGCACAGGTCATGTGCGCATGCGCAACCGGATGTGGTAAACCGGAAAGTGGTTTACATACATCGTTACAAGGTCATTTGAGTTTTATAATTATGTAGATTTGGAAGTCTATAAAATATCGAATAGAACATAAATTAACGTTTAACTTCAAAATTCTTAGCATATTCTCATGTCTTAAAAGATTGGTAGTTATTTATATCGAATTATTTTATAATAACCGACAATTTTCGGGGTATTTTAACCTTTTAGGTATGTTCATTAATTTTTTTATGACTTATGCCAACCCTAACACCGACATTGAAAAAAATACTCGCGTTGAAATAGTATTCTAAAAATACTAACCACATCGGACTCAAACGTTATCAAGCCTAAGGAAGTGTCTAACATAACATTTGCAACTGAAAGGTTCACGGTAATAAAAAAAAAAACAAAGATCATTACGGAAAAAAAGAGTTGAAAAGAAAAAGTTCGTTTTATTGTCTGGAGGAAGGAATAAGAAAGAATAAAACAGTTTTGTAAAATTCAGCGAACGTTTTGAAATTGCTAATGCTGACAAAGCAAAATGGGCGAATTGAAAGTAGCGTTGGAACATTTGACCAAGTTGCATATCGATGCCGCAAAGCGTCAGTCACAATCCGAAAAACACTGGACTGACCGTTAAATACGATTCGAGGAACAGCAAAAGAAATTGCAAAAATAGTTAGCGGAATGTCAAATACGAGCTGAGGAACAGCAAAAGGAAGTTCAAAAACAGTTAGCCGAACGCCAATTAGAAGTTAAAAAAACAGTTAGCAGAACGTCAATTACGAACAGAGGACTTGCTTACAGAAATTGTTAAAAATAATGCGAACGCGAAAAGCAATTCAGCATTTTCTCAGAATACAATATGGACCGCGATAAACAATTTTAAATACGAGGAAGAGGAAAAATCATTCGCAGCGTGTTTTCGGCGTTATGAAGATTTTTTTAATATTGACTATAGCAACTGGTCTAATCAAAAGAAAACCAGGCTTTTACTACGAAAATTGGAAACGGCTGAGCATGATAAATTCGTGGATTACATCTTTCCTCGGAAAACAGCAGATGTATCATTCAATGAGACGGTAAATTTGTTAACAGAACTTTCTCGCCGAAAACGTCTCTTTTCCATAAGCGTTGGAGATGTTTGACTGTGGTAAAAGATGATAATGACGATTTTGCCACCTACGCAGCTGTAGCGAACAAACACTGTGATGACTTTAAGTTGTCTGAACTAACAGCAGATAATTTTAAATGTCTTGTGTTTGCGCTCGGAAAAAGATGCGGAAATCAGGCGCAGAGTCCTTACAAAATTAGAAAATGAACCGAACTTAACACTTCAAAAATTGACTGAGGATTGTCAAAAACTAGTAATTATAAAAAAAGATGCAAGAAATATCGAAGCAGGCATCGTGAATATAAAAAATGTAACTAAGAAATAGCCGTCGAAATGGCACACAGAAACTAACCACCGAAACTCAGAAAAACTAAAAGCACTGATCGCTTGTTTCAGATGTGGTGGAATACATTGGGTAAGAAATTGCCAATTTTTAACAAAAAGGTGCCACTTATGCAATAAGATCGGTCATAAAAGTTAGCACTGTAGGAAAACTCAGAATAGAAGCCGTGTACGTCAAACCAGAACTAAGGACGTCGTAGATGAAAATTTACGCAAATATGTAACGGTTAACATTTTCGGCAAGGCTATTAAATTCCAATTAGACAGTGGATCGGATCTTTCAATAATAAATCTCAAAACGTGGAAAATATTACGAAAGCCGACTATGTTAAAAACTAACAGAACGGCGACGGCCGTTAATGGTACAAAAAATCATTTGGAAGGTGAATTAATTACAAACGTCACTTTACGGGGAAAAACAAAAAAAACTAAAATTGTATGTGCTAAAAGATAGTGAGAACCTGTTCGGTTCTGACAGCATGGAGGAGTTTCGTCTCTGGGATCTTCCTATATCCACATTCTGCAAGAAAATAGATACCCGCCTAGCAGAAACGGAGAAACTTATAACTTGTTTTTAAAAAGAATTCACAAACGTATTTACTCCTGGCCTGGGGAGATGTACAAAATTGGCCGCAGATTTTAAGTTGAAACCTGGCACAAAACCGGTGTTTTAAAAGAAACGTAATGTCCCGTTCGCTTCCATGAACAAAATAAATCAGGAACTAGACAGATTAGAAAGCATCGATATACTGGCTAAAATTGAATATAGTGAGTGGGCTGCTCCGGCAGTTTACGTAAAGAAAAGGTCCGAGGACATTCGCGTTTGCGCCGACTTCGCGACCGGACTCAACGTGTCCTTAGAAGATTTTCACTATCCATTACCTAGTCCAGAAGAAGTGTTCACAAAATTAAATGGCGGCAAGTTTTTTTCTAAGATCGACCTAAGCGACGCTCACCTACAGATTCCGGTAAACGACAAAAGCGCTAACCTCCTCTGTATTAACACTCATCGGGTTTGTACAAATACGAAAGACTCGCGTTTGGTATCAAGGTGGCAATCGCAATATTCCAGCAACTATGCTGTCCGGCTTGGACACCGCAATCGCATATCTTGATGACATTGTCATAGCGAGCAAAAGTAGGGAGGAACATGAAAAACATATCAGACAAGTATTCAGTCGAATACAAGATTTATGGATTTAAGATCAAAGCAGATAAATGCGAGTTCTTTTTACAAACAATTAAATACCTGGATCAAATAATCGATAAAGATAGCAGACGCCCAGATCCAGATAGGACGACCGCTGTTAAAGAAATGCCGGCACCAGTAAACATAACTCAATTGCAGAGTTTTTTAGGTTTGGAAAATTATTACAAAGGGTTCATCCTAAATATGCACAAATTGCGCGCACCACTTAATGAACTGTTGAAAAAGGATAAGGCTTGGGAGTGGACAGAAGATTGCCAGACATCATTCCAAGAAATAAAAAGAATCCTGACTTCAAAACTATTCCCAGCGCATTTCAACTCGCAGTTGGACATATTAGTAGCTAGCGATGCTAGTCAATATGGCGTCGGGAATGCCGGATGGCTCGAAACAGCCTATTGCTTTCATATCACGGACTCTCTTGCAAGCGGAAAAGAATTATTCTCAGATCGAGAAAGAGGCCCTAGGAATTATATTTGTAGTTTCAAAATTCCACCGGTTCTTGTATGAAAGACATTTTTTTCTACAAACCGACCATAAGCTGTTGATATCCATTTTTGGATCAAAAAAAGGACGTCCAACATTCACTGCGAACCGACTATTAAGACGGGGAACTATTCTGCTGAACTATAATTTTACAATTCAATTTATCTCCTCAAAAAACTAACCCATGCAGACTGTCTATCGAGACTGATTCCTGCTAAAATGGAACCTCTTGAAGATTCAGTAATCGCGGCACTACGTATTAATAGTGATGTAAAAACCATGATAAACAATATTATCCGCGAACTGCCGGTCACACTTCAGAAAATTAAGTCAGAATCCTTAAATGACAATTTCATTCAAACCACGAAGCAGAAATTAGCACTGGATGACACCAGTTCAGGCATTTTTTCTGGTTGCGACGAAATACTGTTATACAGTGAAAGGGTAGTCATCCCCTAAGCCTTTCAAAAAAGAATTCTCAAGGATTTTCACAGGGGGATCCACGAATAAACAGAATGAAAAGCCTAATGAGAAGTTTTGTTTATTGGTCAGCTATGGACCAATATATTACTGACATGGTGAACAGATGCAAGGCTGTGCTTTGGCTGCAAAAGCAGCACCGATAACATATAAACGTTGGCCTAAGTCGAGGATCCACATCGATTATGCGGGACCTGTGGAGGATTGTTACTACCTGATAGTAGTTGACTCTTACTCTAAATGGCCAGAGGTACAAAGATGAAAAAAAAAAAAAAAAAAAAACGACCACGGCAACAACGACAATTTTTTTATTGGAATTGTTTGCTCGGTTTGGGGTTGTAGACTGTCTGGTTAGCGACAACGTTACACAGTTCACCTCGACAGAGTTCAGAGAATTCTGCAAGACGTATCAAGTTAAGCATATTACGACACCCCAGCATCACGCCAGAAGCAACGGCCAGGCCGAACGCTTCGTCGATACGCTTAAAAGGGCATTATACCGACAGAAAAGGCCCTTCAGCAATTTCTGCAGGTTTACAGGATCACGAGAATCCGAACAAACCAGATACGGGATCCCCAGCAGAAATAATGTTTAGACGAAAAATAAAATCCGTATTTTATAAACTGCTACCCAAACACATAGTACACAATTGACCCTCTACAATGCCAACGAAATGGTTTAACAGCGGAGATAACGCGTATTTTAGACATTTTAGAAATAACGTTTCTTTTTGGGAACAGGGCACGATCTTACGAAGAATCGGCCATGTTACATACATCATTCAGGGCCCAAAGTTCCAACATGAGGCACCTGAACTAAATCAGGAAACGCTTCTACGAGGATCAAGAAGAACCACCGGCAGTGAGACGATTGAAACTGAATTTCGTACATTTATAAGCTACAATCAACATCAAAATGAATGCTTTGACGATAATTACGGTTTTCAAAAGGTGAACAATTAAAAGATACATCAGCCTTACTTAATAATTGCTAGGTTTATTTATGGTGTCTTTTACACATATAAAAAAACACCCAATACTTTTGCTGATGAGAAGACTTTGTTTAAAAAAAACTATATGTCAAAATTATTGTCCGTGGCTTAATGTCTATCACAATAAAAACATCGTTTCCGAAACGATCGTACAAATTATTGAATCTGTTGTTCCTTCTTATGAAACAGATTTTTAATTTTTAATTCTAATTTGAATTTTAAATTATCAATCACATTACTATATATATATATATATATATATATATATATATATATATATATATATATATAATACGGCAATATGATTTGCTTGGAGTATTCTGTATAATATACATATAGAGCGATTATTTAAGGTTTTATCAATACAAGAAGTGGAAATATGCCGGTATTAAGATGGAGGAAAAATATGAAGTGAATTTTTTCCTTTAATTTTTTCTGTAGCAAATCTCGCATAATTTAGTCACAACTGCTACACAGCAATCTAATGTATGTAACCGCGTTCAATAATATATTTCGAGATAAGATCTCTTTATCAAAATGGTGAGTGTTTAAAATCTCCTGAAATGCCCGTGGACTTAAACGTTGTTTTGTATTGTATTACTGTAGTAAATGTCACAGTGGAATCTGTTAGGGAAGGAGAAATCTTTCTAGAGTGAGACAATTTAAATGTTTGTTCTAATGTACAATAAATAATATAATAGTAACCCCTCATTAAAATTAATTCCTTGTAAATTTTACTCGCAAAAAATTATGTTCGATTTTGATATACGGTTTTGTTTGCAATTGCATTTCCAGAGAGAGGGAGAGAGAGAGAGAGAGAGAGAGAGAGAGAAAGAGAGAGAGAGACGGCAAGAGTAACAGAGCACCAATATTGTATGGAATTGATTAGGAGCAAAGGGTAGTATCTGTTCTGATATTACACTTCATCTTATCCGTCTTCGGCCGGAAAAATCATTCTAGACTGCAAAATTTTTTTTGTCTCAGTCTACAGTGATGGAGTTTGGGAAAATGGATGTTTTCTATATTGAAAACCTTTCTGAATCCGCCTTTGTGGAGACGTAATCAAGGTATGGTTCGATTCAGTCCTCGCATTTATCCTCTTTCAGGAGAATATATTTTATTGCGATTGCCTGAGTCTCTCCTGCTAAGGAATGCCGACAGGTTGTACTTGACTATTTTTGCCCCCTTTGGGTGAAAATTTTTCCAGACTTCCTGTCTTGCGCGACATTTTTTTGCAGTGGGAAGCAATTAAGTCATACTTTCAGACACCCTTCATGATGATCGGGATGGAGTGACAACTGAACCTCATATTACTATTTTTTATTCTATTTAAAAAAATTGAAATATATATCAATTCTGTTCCCAGACATGACCTCATATAACTATTTTTATTCTATTAAAATCAATTAAAACCTATATCACTCCCAGCCCTGAACCCTACATTAATATGTTCGTTCTTTTATCTCTTTTCGATTTCTAAAGTCAAGTAAAACACCGACTTCGCTGTTTATTTATGTCGTCGTCAAAAAAGAGATATATATATATAGATAGATAGATAGATAGATAGATCGAGAGAGAGAGAGAGAGAGAGAGAGGCAGAGAGGCGCAACTTATATTATTATAGATTCATGGAAATGCGAGTTTCTTTGACCTTACGATATACAATGCACGTTATTCCATTCATCGACTACCGCACGGATCGGCAACAATAGTTCCTTCTAACGCTGTGTTATTGTACGACAATGCTATGATGACCTCCGGGGCTAGGGACAGTTTACTCAGGGCTCAAATATACATCTATAGTATTACGAGGCTTTGTTCGATTTCAACGGGGAGGGAAGAGATGGTCATATGCGTCTATGTGCATAGATATTGTGTGTACACGCACCTTCTCACCCGATATTGGGATCTCTTCAGTTGATAAGTTATATTTCCACTTTTTTCTGCGATAAACAATACAGATTGAGCCAGGTACAAGGAAGAAGTACGCGATAAAACATGGGCATTTGATTCCAATAAAGAATGTAATATTTATATGTTGCAAATATCGGCAATCAGCGAGCAAAATTATGACTGACTCGCGAATAAAGGTCAGCATTGTTCAGAGGATTATTTTCGCCAGCATTCCAAATTTATTCAATATATATTTAATCTAATATATAAAATAATTTTATCGTTTCTTTGTCAACAATAGCTTTCTTCCTACGAAATCAAAATTTGATTCTGCTTCGTCAGTTTTTATTATAGGTTATCGCAGATGTTGTTAAGAAGAATAAAATGTAATTTTATTTCATTCGTTGCAGAAAATATTTTGTCCGACTAAGGATTTAAAGGAGATCTAACTCTATATTCGTTCAAACAGTTATGTCCGAGTAGATAATTTTTTTTTTAATTTTGAGAGAGGGAGAGAGAAGGAGAAAGAGATTGAAAATAAATATATTGCTACATGATGTTGTTTAAACCCAGTATTTTTTTTACATGGGGATCGCCACTTATCAAGGCCCGGAAGCTACTCGATGATAAGAGTTATTGTGTGTACAGAAATCTATGGGATAATATTGTAGTAATAGTTGGTATTGGAGAGTTGATAAAGTGTCTTACTTAAGGGGGCGATTAATCAGGAATTTGTTTATTTTGGACTTGAAGACGACCAAGTTATAGTCAGGTGGGAAACGGGCAAACGGAAGAGAATTCCACAGGCGTGCACTTCTCAGAAAGAAGCTTTGTTCATGGAATTTACGTTTTGATTTAGGCACAGATAAAGAGTGGGGAAATTATTGACAGTGGTTTTAGCTAGATGGGTGTTTATCGTGAAAGATTGGCAGGGGGAACCAGAGATTGGAGCTCGGACGAGCACTTGACATGGAAATAACGATGAAACAAATAAAGGCTCGCAACGTCTCTTCTGTGGGAGAGAGGTTGCAAGGAAGAGAAAACAGCATCCCCCACTAAGCCACGAAGACTATTTTGTATTTTGTCAAGGTAGGATAGGCTGTTTTTAGAAGCTCCAGCCCAGATGTGGCAGCAGTACTCCTTCTTTGGATGTATTTGGCTTTTGTACAGATAGAGAATTGCATCAGTAGTGAGATATCTTCTGGAGCGGTAGAAGGATCCCACCATTTTCCCAGCGGCCCGGGCAACAGACTTGATATACTCGTTCCATTTCAGCCCAGGAGTAAAGGTTGTCGAAACACGAACCCTCCCCAAGACGAGAACCATCCATTTCAATTGATTCTAGATTGGGATCAGAGCGTTTATGATGTGAAGATAGGAGCTTCGTTTTAGATGCATGAAAAGTAACCAGGCACCTCTTCCCCCACTGTACCACGCGCTCAAGATCAGAGAAAAGAAAATCAGAGAGAGCTTTGTCATTTACGGCCTTTGATGTGTTGCCATAGATGGTTGTGTCATCAGCATAGATGTCAACAAATGATTTAAGTATGTGTTTTGGGAGATCATGTATGTAGATCAGGAAGAGAGTTGGGCCCAGGATGGACCCCTGGGTACTCAAGCATTAATACTGTAAACCTCTGATTGCGGCTCATCAACCACTACTCTTATGAGCCTATCAGAGAGAAATGATTTAATAATTGAGAAAACATTTCCAGTTATACCGTAGCTGGAAATCTTGTGAAGTAGGCCCTTATGCCATACCTTATCGAAGGCCTTTGATATGTCAAGAGCAATTGCCATAGAACGGAAGCCTTTGTCAAGAGATTTACTAATCCTATGGGATATTACCGTTAGCACATCAGCTGTAAATCTAGCAGAACGGAAACCATGTTGCATGTCACTAAGGAGGTTATTTCTGCTGAGGTGGTTGACTACTTCTTTATTTAATATGGATTCCAGCAACTTACTCATGACACACAAGACACTTATTAGTGTGTACTGAGAGGGAGATGACTTATCACCTGAGTTCTTTAATACAGGGCATACTGGTGAGGTTTTCCAGGGTGTTGGAAAGCACTTCTCCTTAAGGCAACGCTTAAACAGTTTAGTAAGTATGGGGGCAAGTTCTGGTCGAAGCTTTTTCAACACTATAATTGGAATGCCGTCAGGGCCAGTTGCTTTACTGGAATCTAGGTTCTTGATTTGCTTGGCGACCTCACGCACATATATTTGTATGTTGCATAGTGTGTTGTCTGTTGTAGGAGGAAATACGGGGAATTGATGGCCCTCATCGCAGAGGGTAGAGTTAGCTGCAAAGTTCTTGGCAAATAGTTTGGCCTTGTCTGATGCTGACGAGATGACCTCAGGTCCATTGATAATGGTTGGGATAGAACGCACGCTTCTGTTCAAGATCCTGTTTGCTATTTGCCAAAACTGGTGGGAACCAAGCCACTGCTCAGCTACTTTAGATTTAACGTACTGATCATATAACTCTCTTGCATTTTTATTACTCTTTTACAGTGGTTGCTGGTAGTCCTGAAAGCAGCTTTAGTCTCAGTACATCTATTACGTTGGTAGCTATGGAAAAAGTGATTTCTGTGCGCGATGGCAGCAGCACATTCTGGGGAGAACCATGGCTGGCTGTTAGGTTTTCGTTGGAATTTTTTGGATGGTATGAATCGGTCTATGCCTACAATTAACCATTCGGTCAGATCTGATTCTATAGAGGACACATCTTTTTTAAACATGAAATGCATATGTAGATCAGATATAAACGGAAGCTATTCCAGTCAGCCGTAGAGTATCGATATACAGTACGGTGGAGAGGTACATCTGAAGACTTATTGTATTTCATTTTTATCTTAACTGATACCGCGGAGTGGTCGGAGGATCCCAGGGAAGATAGAACGGAACATGAACATAGCTCAGTTGTGAGAAAAAGGTCTTGAAGGCTTGCATACTGACCGGTAATATCGGGCACACGAGTGGGTTCTTGAACAATCTGAGTGAGGTCATAGGCAATGGCAAAATCATTAAAGAACCTCCCCCTCATCATCTGTCTTATTTGAGTGGGTCAGCCATTCCACATTATGGACATTGAAGTCACCGCAAATGTGAATGTTAGCCGAAGGATGAGCAGACAGGATGTGGTCAATTTTCTCAGATATACTCTTAAAGACAGTAACCCCGCTGTTGTGGGGGCGATAGAGGGCAAATATAAATGTAGTGGTGTAAGCAAGTGCAACCCGGAAGCACATATAAGGTAAATTAGGTATGATGTTGGAGAAGGAGACATGGTAGTAGGGGTCTACGTTGGAGGATGGGGTTCTAGGTTTATTCGTGTTTATTTTTGGAGATATTTCATGCTGAGGTTTGGGGGTTTCTGGAAGAGGTTGACAGACTTGGTTAGAGCAGGACAGAGAGGGAAAGTAAGAGAGAGAAAGACAGGATTTTTTGGTAGCACATGATAAGGTAAAGCCGCAACAATTACCTACTAGTATGGCATTGAGAGGCCCTACCAGAAACTACTGCATCGTCCAGAATCCATTCACCAAATGGAAATACAGCGGTCCCAGTACTTAACACCTGCTGATAGGACAGCGTCCTTAGTGGTTAACCCAAGGTTCGGGTCCCTAACTATCAGGCGGGTAACGTCAGCCCAGATGAAACATTTACCTCCAGCACCCTTACTAGTGACGTGACCACAAGGATAGACATAGAAACAGAAAAATTTCCGACATCTCAGGCTACTGTTCAGCTTTTTCTTCGCCCTTTGTCAGAAAAATCACTCATTGAAAATGAGAACTGGGGGACAAAAAAGGAGAGTTACTGGAGCTGCCGATAACACAATCACAGTGTATTATCTACTTTCCATTAAAAAAATGTAATGACTTATTAATATCTACTTAATATAAGTCCGTTAATCCATTCTCAGTTTAGGACGATATTTTAAAATAGTCTCCCCTCCCATATTTATGCGTGGATATTTTTTGTCTTTATCTAACCTCGATAGAGAATGATTCAAACGTTTTAGCTTTACCTTATAAGTAAGATACCGTAATGTAACTTTCAATTTGTGAGGTCGGGTTTTTTTGCGTTAATTTAGATTTTGAAGAACTAATTTAAAAACTGGTTACGAGTAATACAATTTGGGTTACGTACTAAGTTTAGACTGATTAAAAAATAATGCATATTGATATAGATATGAATAGATATGAAATGTATCAAGTTTAACTCTGCGATTTTTAGATATCACTAATCAAAAAAGCAACTTCGACTGGAATTAATCGAAAAGAAAATCTAAACAATAAACAGCATAAGTACATGTAACGTCACATTTCATGCTTTTTAATCCATAATGTTTTTAATCCATATATACCAATGCAATGTTTTTAATCCATATATACCAATGCAATGTTTTTAATCCATATATACCAATGCAATGTTTTTAATCCATATATACCAATGCAATGTTTTAATCCATATATACCAATGCAATGTTTTTAATCCATATATACCAATGCAATGTTTTCAATCCATATATACCAATGCAATGTTTTTAATCCATATATACCAATGCAATGTTTTTAATCCATATATACCAATGCAATGTTTTTAATCCATATATACCAATGCAATGTTTTCAATCCATATATACCAATGCAATGTTTTCAATCCATATATACCAATGCAATGTTTTTAATCCATATATACCAATGCAATGTTTTCAATCCATATATACCAATGCAATGTTTTCAATCCATATATACCAATGCAATGTTTTCAATCCATATATACCAATGCAATGTTTTCAATCCATATATACCAATGCAATGTTTTTAATCCATATATACCAATGCAATGTTTTAATCCATATATACCAATGAAATGTTTTTAATCCATATATACCAATGCAATGTTTTTAATCCATATATACCAATGCAATGTTTTCAATCCATATATACCAATGCAATGTTTTTAATCCATATATACCAATGCAATGTTTTAATCCATATATACCAATGCAATGTTTTCAATCCATATATACCAATGCAATGTTTTTAATCCATATATACCAATGCAATGTTTTTAATCCATATATACCAATGCAATGTTTTTAATCCATATATACCAATGCAATGTTTTCAATCCATATATACCAATGCAATGTTTTTAATCCATATATACCAATGCAATGTTTTCAATCCATATATACCAATACAATGTTTTAATCCATGTATACCAATGCAATGTTTTTAATCCATATATACCAGTGCAATGTTTTCAATCCATATATACCAATGCAATGTTTTTAATCCATATATACCAATGCAATATTTTCAATCCATATATACCAATGCAATGTTTTTAATCCATATATACCAATGCAATGTTTTCGAAAATTATAAATCAGACGATCGAATTTTAACAGTAATATTTAACTATTAAGGTATTATTTGGCAAATTTGATGCACAAAAATAAAGAAAGAAAGAAAGAAAGAAAGAAAGAAAGGAAAATGCGTGACAAAAATATAAAATTAAATATTCTCAGGCAACGGACGTGCGTCAAAAGCGGAGATGCGTAATTGAATTCTTAGCAAATGAGAATGGCAGTGGTTTGTTGAAAAACACATTCTGTGACATAATAGGTTGCTCGTTTTTATGGTACCACTCCGATCTCCGCAGATCATCAACTTTGCGAGTAAAAAAGGAATAATATGCTTTACTTTGAAACAATCCTCGTATGAAAAAAACATGCTCCAACATCGCCAACAAAGTGCATTGAGAATTGTGTCGACTATGTAGAAAATAAATTCTGAAGTACAAATCGTCGTTTGGCTTAATGACACTATCCCCGTTTTCTTAGCCCTTCAAGTGCTTTTAATTAAGAAATACAAAATATATACTAGTAGGGTGATTGGACGTTGTCCGAGATTGAATGGTGATAAACGAATGTTTCACACTCCTATATTTTTATTGTCATCGAAATCGGTAAAATCGCCTCCATTTTTTTACAAAATCGATTGATAACCTGCTCTAGTTGGGCACCCATCGTGGTGCACCGAGATAAAGCTGACATGCCTTTCGTAGTGACTTAGTTCACAGTACATTGTAGTCTACGTTGCACTGTAGAGAATCTACTGTTGATTATATAATATTATTTTTAAATAAGGCTTGAATTAAAGTTTAAAATGCAAAAGTAAATTATGCTTCAATTGTGTTCTACACAGAAACATTTATTTCGAACCTGCCTCTGTTATATGAAAAAACCGACTGTTGATTTTATATGCCTTACTACTTGTGCTGTAATAATGGCTTGAATTTAAATTTAAGATGAAGCAGTCAAGTATCATGGTGCAAGTGTGATTTAAAAAGAAACATTCATTTAAAACACGCCCCTGTCATATCAAAGAAACTTCTGTTGATTTTAAATGTAGAGTCTCTCAGCTTGTGTGGTAATAAAACTTCCTAAATGCACTTGTGATGTTAGGCTGTGTAAGGTGTTATCGTTGGTCAAAATCGCCTGTTCCTTCTTTCATCAGATTATTTTGATCATCGATTATTGATACCTATCGAGCACATCTAGATATAAATCATATCTAAGAACACTGCTAAGTATATAAAGTATGTTTGTGTGAAATTTCAAAAAATGTTCGAGTTCACAGGGAACGAACTCACAGAGACACACACATAAAGTTCAAATTACAGCTCTGAACTAATTGTGGTTTCTGTTTTATAGGTGTTTGAACTAAGAAAGTCATGGTGATAATGCCCCATCATATGACCTTATAAAACGCTGGCATCGTGAATTCAAACATGGCCGAAAGTCTGTGTAAACAGCTCCCAGACATGGTCGCCCCCCCCCTTCTGCCATTAATGAGGTATCTGTCCGTCAAGTTGAGACTGCCATTTTGGAAGATCGGCGCATTATTATTCGCCAAATAGCCCAAGATGTCAAGATTAGCACAGGGTCTGTCGAAACTATCATTCATGACCATTTGCATATGCATAAGGTGTCTGCTAGATGAATTCCCAGAGTGCTCACACCATTCCAGAAGCGAGAACCCGTCGAGTGTTCGAGGATGAATTTGGAGATGTGCCAAGAAGATGAGTCAAAGTTTTTCAAAATACTGATTACACAGGATGAAACCTGGGTCCATCACTATGATCCAGAGGCCAAAGACCCGTCAATGCAGTGGAAGCACTTGGGCTCACCACCTCCAAAGAAGGCAAGGGTGCAGTCCTCCGCTGGCAAGGACATGCTCACAGTCTTCTGGGACCATGACGGTGTAGTGATGACAGATTTCCTGGCAAAGGGTACCACAATTACAGGAGCCTATTATGCTTCACTTGTGGGGAAATTAAGGGAAGCTATCAAAATCAAGAGGCGAGGCAAGATCAGCAAAGGTACCCTCCTCCTGCAGGACAATGCTCCGGTCCACAACTCGCATGTCGCCAGATCAGATTCACGGTCTCCAGAGCTGCATGAAACGATGGGAGAATACATAACTGTGGGTGGTTCCTAATAACTGTGCCAAGTTTCGTTGCTCTGCTGCTATGGGAAGTGGGTCAGGGGCATTAACTGTTGCACGCCCTCGTATATATATGTATATATATACATACATATATATATATATATATATATATATATATATATATATATATATATATATTGCAATTACGAAGGGACGACTTTTATGATTCATGATTAAAAATAAATTTGTATATATATATAAATATAGATATATATATTCCTTTAATCGTCTCTCGAAAAAGGGGGAAAAAGTTTATATGGTCTTCCTAAAACCCATAAAGCGGATATCCCATTAAGGCCCATTCTCTCCATGGTAGGTCATCGCAACACAAGGTCTCAAAATGGATCTTTGACATTTTACAACCTGTTTTACATTATGGTAAATATAGACATAGCAATAACTCTAGAAACGAAAACAGTATTTACAATTCGAGTAACATTTGCAATACATCTGCAATATTATGAGTGTAATGAAATCGAGATTAAACATCATAAAAATATAAGAGAAACATCATGTGTTTCACGTCCTAACCAGATACAAAACCTTAACTCTGCAAGAAATTTCTAAGTCTTACGTAAAGCCATGTTCATATAACTAATCCTTTGCACAATATATGCAATAAAAACTGTTTTCTGGAACATTTACAAAAAAAAAACGCCCAAATGCCGAGCAACTTAACCCTAATACAAAAAAATCATAATAAAGAAAACATTTGCTGGTTATCATTGGTTTATTATAAAAACATCCAAATTATTATCTTAATTTAAGCTAAAGCATCATAAAAAGAAGAAAAAATTATATTAAAAAGTTGTTTATATGCAAAATAAATATTTTTGTCATGAAACTTACCTTACAATAAATGTTTTTCTTTGAAATTTAATTAATTTATGTAAAATCGTCCAATACTTACTGAAGAATATTTTTTTTATTTTTTAAATTTTATCGTTGCCCGGTACTAAAATACGCTTAAATATGATATTTTGATTCATGCAGATTTCGTTTTTATGTATTTTTTTTACATTAGGTCCACCTCCATAATTTTCTTTAGAATGACGACTTTTAAAGGTTTTCGACTATACTGAATATGAAAATCGCATGGAAATTTTGCAGAAATAAGTAGTTATCGAGATATAAAAAAACTATTATACATATCTTTGGCGGCCATCGTTTTTAGCGCGTGCGCGCGCGACCAACACATCTACTTATCTACGACGACACTGCCACCTAGCAGAAACAAAAAAAGACTCCTCCCCACACACCTAGCGGAAAAGTCCGCTTTTCTGAGACTGAAACTGAGACTGTGCCCCCCCTTGACCAAAATTGGTCATTTTTATACATTCTATTCACCGGGACAATTTTCTTGTAAACTAAATTAAATTAAATTGGAATACATCCTACTTAAGCCTGATTATCACCGCTGGTATATTTCAAAAATGGCAGTTGGACGTAAAGGCACTTTAGAAAGACGATATACAAGAAAACTTGGAAAATATCACAGAAACGTATGGAATGCTTCCGACTGCTTTTGGGCCCTCTTGCGTGAATCAAGCATCGGTTTTTGAGTAGCATAAGAGATTAAAGGATAGCAAGAAGTCTGTGAAAGAAAACTTGGAAAATATCACAGAAACGTATGGAATGCTTCCGACTGCTTTTGGGCCCTCTTGCGTGAATCAAGCATCGGTTTTTTGAGTAGCATAAGAGATTAAAGGATAGCAAGAAGTCTGTGAAAGGTTTGGGATGAGTAAAAAAGTCAGAACACTGATTGGCCAAATAAAGAATTTTAGGCTCGTTTCATGGCTCAGGCATGTCGTGTATCTATGGAGACAATAAGTGCACAGTTTGATGTCAATGTGGACACTGTACACAATTATTCGCGTGAAATTAAAGACGCGGAAGATTTGCGCGAAATTTGTCACAGTGGTACACAAAAGTGATCAGAAAGAATGACGTTGTCATGACAGCAGGGAGATGGCCGAGCTGATCAATTCAGATCCTACAGTTCCTGATGCTCTAGTGACCTGCGATGAAAGCTACTTCTATTGCTATTACTCAAAGACCATGCTAGTGGAAGCATGCAGGCTCTTTTTTCGTATGGGTACTATCATTGATAGTTCACACATAGCACTCTAGTCCCTTCGGAAGTAATTTCCTTCGGCTGCAATGCACTTGTTGTATAGTTCCGACAATGTCTGAAAGTCCGCATGAAAGTCCTCTCGTGCAGATGTGTAAATGACCCCCAGCACAGCCTCTTTTATTTCACTTCTCATAACGAGAGTTTCTAAGGTTTTCCTTGAGCTTAGAAAATAAAAAAAGTCGCAGGGAGCAAGGTCTGGACTATAGGGAGGATGAGGAACTGTCTTGATGCCCATTTTGGTCAAATAGTCTGTCACAAGGATTGAGTTGTGGACTGATGCCATTGATCCAATTTAAATTGTGCTAGCATCTTCCGTCGGAATCTCTTTCTGAACTCCTTTAAAACATTAACATATCCAGTGCATGTTGATCATGCCTGAGCTGTCAAAAAAAGGATCATCATAAGTTTCTGGGTGGATTTGCTATGTCTGGCCTTCTTGGGTCTGGGAGAGCCAGCATATTTCCACTGAGAACTGTGTCTCTTGATCTCTGGGCACATGACTGTCCATATCCTTAAAATTCTTTATTTGGCCATTCAACTCTGGTGCCCTGTAGTTTAAAACATAATTTTATTGCATATAGTTCTTCTAATATGTCCTCACGTCCGGATTGCATTTTTGAAATTCACCAGCCGAGAAATCAGGCTTTACTCGGGTATATTCCGTAGTTGTTGATTTGAACCTGAAATCATAAAAATTGGTCAGTCATCTCATAAGATGTATAGCAATAACATATTGAATTTTCAATTAAATGCTCGTATAAAAAAAAGTCTGGAAACTTATTTACGGAACATCGTATATATTTCTACATACATGATTTCTATACATGCATGAATATATATGTATTCATATAGGAGACTACATATATATAGTATATACATATATAGACTATATATATAGTATATACATATATGTATATATATATATATATGTGTGTGTGTATATGTATGTATACAACGTATGCATGGATGTGTATATATATAAATATGCGTACATGTTTTATATATATGTTTATATATGTATATACATAGATATACATTTATACGTAAATGTATGTGTATCTTTATATATATGTATATTTATATGTATATATGTATGTATATATATTTGCATAGACATGCGTATCCATATATACATATGCATATATGTATGATTATATATATATATATATATATGTATATATGTATATATAAATGAATTCATATATGCATAAGCTAGAGAGCTATATGCACAGTCTGTTAAATCCAAGGTAGCTGATCAGCGGCTTGGTTCCCACCAGTTTTGGCAAATAACAAATAGGATCCTGAACAGAAGTGTGCGTTCTATCCCAACCATTATCAATGGACCAGAGGTCATCTCGTCAGCGTCAGACAAGGCCAAACTATTTGCAAAGAATTTTGCAGCTAATTCTACCCTATGCGACGAAGGCCATCAACTCCCCATATTTCCTCCTATAACACAGAACAAGCTAGGTAACATACAAATATCCGTGCATGAGGTCGCCAAGCTAATCAAGAACCTAGATTCCAGTAAAGCAACTCGCCCTGATTGCATCCCAATTATAGTGTTAAAAAAGCTTCAACCAGAACTTGCTCCCATACTTACGAAACTATTTAAGCGCTGCCTTAATGAGAAGTGCTTTCCAACTCCCTGGACAATCTCATCAGTTTGCCCTGTATTTAAGAATTCAGGTGATAAGTCATCTCCCTCTCAGTACAGATCAATAAGTCTCCTGTGTGTTATGAGTAAGTTGCTGGAATCCATATTAAATAGAGAAATAGTCCACCACCTCAGCAGGAACAACTTTTTTAATGACACACAATATGGTTTCCACTCTGAAAGATCTACCGCAGATGTGCTGACGGTTATGTCCCACAGGATTAGTGAATCTCTTGACAAAGGCTTCCTTTCTAGGGCAATTGCTCTTGACATATCAAAGGCCTTCGACAAGGTATGACATAAGGGTCTACTTCACAAGATTTTCAGCTGCGGTATAACTGGAAATGTTTTCTCAATAATTAAATCATTTCTCTCCGATAGGCTCATAAGAGTAGTGGTCGATGGACAAAAATCGGAGGCCTGCAATATAAATGCTGGAGTCCCTCAGGGGTCCATTTTGGCCCAACTCTCTTCCTGATCTACATCAATGACCTCCCTAAACACATACTTAAATCATTCGTTGACATCTATGCTGATGACACGACCATCTACGGCAACACATCAAAGGCTGTAAATGACAAAGTTCTCTCTGATTCTCTCTACTCTGATCTCGAGCGCGTAGTACAGTGGGATAAGACGTGGCTGGTTACCTTTAATGCATCCAAAACCAAACTCCTATCCTTACATCATCAACGCTCTGATCCTCATCTGGCATCAATTGAAATGGATGGCTCTCGTCTGGGTGAGGCCCCGTGTTTTGACAAGCTTCTGGGTTTGGCCTTTACTCCTGATCTGAAATGGAACACGTACATCAAGTCTGTTGCCAAGGTCGCTGGAAAGATGGTGGGATCCTTCTTCCGCTCCACTCATATCTCACTACTGATGCAATTCTCTATCTATATAAAAACCAAGTACGTCCAAGGATGGAATACTGTTGCCATATCTGGGCAACAGCTTCTAAAAACAGCCTATCCTGCCCTGACAGAGTACAAAATAGACTTCGTGGCTTAGTGGGGGATGCCCTTTTCTCTACCCTGCAACCTCTCTCCCACAGAAGAGACGTTGCGAGCCTATCCTTGTTTTATCTTTATTTCCATGGCAGGTGCTCGTCTGAACTCCAATCTCTGGTCCCCCCTCGCCAATATTTAACGAAAAACACCCGTCTAGCTGAATCCACTGTGAAAAATTTCCCCCACTCTATATCTGTGCCTAAATCAAAACGTGGATTCCATGAACAAAGCTCTTTCTTAGAACTGCACGCCTGTGGAACTCTGTTCCGTCTGCCTGCTTCCTACCGGACTACAACTTGGATGTCTTCAAGTCCAACGTTAACAAATTCCTAATGAACTGCTCCCTTAAGTAAACACTTCATCAAATCTCCACACTAACGTAATGTACTTGCAATAACCCTTATCCCTGAGTGGCTTCCGGGCCTTGATAAGAGGTGATCACTGTGTAAAAAAACATAGATATATATGTATGAGTATGCATACGCATGTATATATAGATGTATTAATATATGTATACATATATATTTATTTGTACATATATACATATGTTTGTCTATATATGTATATATGCGTATATATATATGTATATATGTATATGTGTATGTATATATGTACATATGTGTATGTATGCACGTATAAATCCACATATGCTTCTATATATGCATATATATACGTATATATATGTAAATGTATCTTCGTATATATATATGTATATATGTGTGTGTTTATATATCTCTATATATGTATGCATTTATATATATGTATGTGTGTATGTATGTATATATCTATACATGTATAGGTATATATGTATACATGCGTATACAGAGTGTAGCATAAGTCCTTTTACAAAATTTCGGAACTATTTTTTATGATAATACAAAAATAGATTTACTATTTATTGTCAGTATATTATAATGTTATATATGGTTTCTTCTTTTTCAACCGATATCTCACAAGTAAGATTTTACATATATATATATATATATATATATATATATATATATATATATATATATATATATATAACTACTTCATTTACTCACATAAAATTAATATACGAAAGTATAGATTTATGCGTAAACTTTAAGTATTTACTTCAAAAGTGCTCAATACGTAGGTAGAGCTAGTTAGTAATTTTTTTTTACACATATGTATATTTTATATATATATATATATTTATATATAAAAAAAGAAAATGTCTGCCTTAAACCACTAACCTAGTTTTAAAACAGATCCTTTGTTCGATAAAATGCATGCTCATTGGCTGATAGGAAGGGGCGCGGTGGATACTAGAAAGCTGATTGACTAACTAAATCCTCAATAGGAGAGGACCATATAAAGACGATAAACAACCACAGAATTCGCGCATAAGCTGAGGAATCCTAGAGTGGATGAAACGCCGAATATTCAGTGTAGCTTAATCACCATATATATATATATATATATATATATATATATATATATATATATATATATATAAATGCAAACCGTAGTTTTTCTCTTTGGAAATAAAGCCACCAGAGTTTCGGCCATTGTTGTGATCGCTTATTCCTTGTTGATTTAGATATTGCCCCGGTCTTGTTCAGTCGTGGTCCACTCTCCCTGGCATTTTCATTTATCCTTTGAGAAGGAGTTATTTTATTGCTTATCGCCTATGGCATCCCTACTTGGGAATGCAAACGGGACTACCCAGGCATATTTACTGGGGCGTTGGCTTTTCAAATCTTGCTTTCCGACCCTTGTGTCACATCATACGACTGTGGGTGAGAGATAACACATCTCTACGTACATTTTATGGAAATTGCTCTAGACAAATCATGAAACGATATAAATGAAAGACCATTTTCATAAAGAAAGGAGATGCTTGTTGACTTTAGTCTTGAAGTGACCAAAGCTGTACGTAGGAGGGAAACAGTTAGCAGGAAGGGAGTTCCATAAACTTTCAGTTCTTTACAAAAAATCGGTATTACAATGCGATATCAAAACAGTGAATGGATGTAGACCACTAGATCGACAAGTCAAATGAGCTTGAACAAAGGAAGCAGAGAAGAGATCAGACTATTGTGAAGAACACATATCATGAAGAGTACTTCCGAAATTGACTCAAAGATCCCCAGAGTGTAAGAAAAGTCGAGTTGCACCCACCAGTCCATATGCGAATAATATTATTTACTCCCTCTCCCACGACGTGAAGATTAAAGCCAGGTTCAGGAAAGTGGGATTTGATAAGCCGAGCCTCTGAAGAAAGAGTACTCGGGCCGAACAAAAAATGCCTAGGACCCATTTTTGCTCTTGTATAGGTAGAGGATCTCGTCAGGAGTGAAATACCTTCGGAAGAGGTGGAATGAGCCAAACATTTTTCTAACGACATTGGAAAAAAAATTGATGTATGTTTATATTTCAGGTTCGGACTGTAAATCAGTTCCAGAGGCTTGTGAAAGCAGGGTGCTCCTTCCTGACAAGGATGATTCATTTCAAGAATGAGAACGTTGGTAGTGAAAAGATCGAAGCTTGTTTTCTAATGCATTAATCACTTTTTACCACATTGTAGCAAGGTTAGAGGAGAGAGATTCAGCGCTATAAAGAAAGCGCATTCTGTCTAAACAAAATGTCTGAGCAGCCCCATCACCGTTTTCTTGTGTCTTACGGGATTAACGATAAACGTCTTCTAAAAGGGCGAAAACTTAAAGCTTAGGAGAGTGTACCCTCTAGGACTATACAAGACCGCACATTACGTCGGCCTCAGATCGACAGAAAACAAGGCCACCCCAGCAGAGAATAACGAGGAGTTTGTCTAATTTTGGTTCACAATAGAAACAGCAGAGGTTACATGCGAATTATACGTTGCATGGCGAATGTCGACTGATCGATTCATTGCGTGTGGATCATTATCAATTTATCATGTGCATTGATTTGCAAATCAAGTCAACTCTTGGATTCGACCATTTATTTCACAAAGGCTGTGACCTCCGAGGGACTAAATTAGATATTAGTCGTGTTGTGCCTTTGTGGGTTGAGAAATAATAGAATAGAAAGCGAACCGTATTGAGTTTGTGATGTTGGCTCTGGCACTTTGGATAGAGAGAGGAGGAGGGGAGACAGAATAGTGGCGATTGAGACTATTTGAATAGTAGATGAAAGATAATTTGGTTATCTCTTTCAACTTTTCGCCCTTATTCCAACTCTTTCCCCTTTCTACCCCCCATCTCTCTGTCTACACACACGCACACACACGCATACACACACAACCACACACACACACACACACACACACACACACACACACACACACACACACGCACGCACGCACGCACTAAACACTTCAGGTTCGAAGTTTGTAATGAAATTAATCAAATTAAATTACAAACTTCGGTCCGGATAATGAACATGTAGTACTGAAACGTAATTGCATTTCTGTAGGTCATTTAAAAAAATTATAAAATGTATATTTATGAAACTTTAACTTGTGTTTGTCATGTAGACAATACAATATGTATGCATTTTCGGACTGAACCCTTTATCTAAGTCACATGAGTGGATTTTTCTTGTTTCATCAGCCATTTCAATCATTTAATATTTTTATTAGTTTAGTTTTTTCTGTCATAATGAATTATTTTGAAAGGGCACATTTTTCTCTATGTAGTAAAGTATATTGTTTAAGTCCCAACCTATATTTATAACTAGCCGTACCCGGCCACGCGTGGCTGTGGCTCAGTTTGTTTAAATTGCCCCCCCCCACAAAAAAAGGACAAAATTTAAGTTTTTTATAAGAAGGAACTAGTGTGGCAAACTGTTTTTTTTTTTTTTTCATCATAAAAATATATCATTAGAGAGAGAAAGGGAGAGCTGGGAAGAATATATTATATATATATATATATATATATATATATATATATATATATATATATATATATATATTCTGCAGTTTATACTCCGTTTCGCCGTGAGTTTCGCTCGGCGACCCTCGGCGAACAACGAAAGCCGTCGGATTATACTGAGTGTGTGGAAGTCACCAAACAAAACGTCCCCGAAAATAACCTACCCTTATCAATTCATAACTTTTACCATTTTTTTCAACGAATATACCGAGCGAACGGACCTCATTACAAAACATACCAAAAAACACAACCTACCCTAATAAATTGATAACTTTTACTATTGTTGATTTTTTTTACTTTTCTTTTCTCACCGTTTTTTAAAGATTTTTAAAGGTATTTTTTTTTTTTTTTACATTACGTTCACTTCCTTAAATTCCTTTAAATTGACAACTTTAATGGGTTTCTGAGTACGCTTATTACGAAAATCTTGATTAGATTTTGCGGAGACTATTAATTTTCTTCATATAAAGACGCGCGCGCAATAAACACATCTACTCTTCTGAGGCCGACGTATTTCTGTGTCCGTGCGTTCGTCATCTACCGAAATTTCGCTGTGTAGCAATAATTTTAAATAGCGAATAATCACGTAAAAATGGAAAGAACCAATGTATTTTATTTTGTGCATTAGAGATCCGGTGTGTTTTGTCGGCATAATCTAAGAAAAAGAGCCCAGCAATGTAGTCAGTGGGGGAAATAGGTATAATCGCGACGCCATATTAAAAGGGTAGGTTAGCGATCGTTTATTGATGACAATATTGTTAATCCCGAATACAAGAATGATCAGAGCTCAGCCAATCACAATGGACGAATCAGGCAGGGGAGGCTTTATTATCTGTGAATAGGAAAACGGAACGCGCATGTTATCTGTATGTAAAACCCAAATAATGGCAGTGCAAGCACAGTATCCTAGGAAAAATGGCCCGGTCTCAACTGATAGCTATGATAGCAGTTTTAGTGCTCTCATAGCTACCAGTATTGAGAGAGAAAAATAGGAATCCCTTCCTCTGTAGATGTGGCGATTGTGATGGTGTTGCTCATCCGATGTAATGTAGCATTTTATTATCACAAGTGAATTTGGCAGAAATGGTGGTGGCAAGCCACATAAGATAGTGGCTATCAGGCTAGATGTATTGAATTTGTATGTGGCGTATGTTGTTCCAAATTTACGGTACTTTGGTCCAGAGGGGAATTTCTGCAATGAAACCATTGGAGATTGAGACGATGTAACGTAAACACTAAACAAACAGTATTTATTTATATGTTTTTTTATGTTTTTATATGTTTCTTTATGTTTTTTATATGTTTTATATGTTTTTACATGTTTTTGATATGTTTTTGTATGTCGTATTTTGTCGCTTTTTTACGTCACCCCGAGTGTTCATTGTGTTTATGCGTGCGTGTTTATTGTGTATATCTGTGCGTGTTCATTGTGTTTATGCGTGCGTTTCATTATGTATATGCGTGCGTGTTCATTGTGTTTATGCGTGCGTGTTCACTGTGTTTATGCGTGCGCGTTCATTGTGTTTATGCGTGCGCGTTCATTGTGTTTATGCGTGCGCGTTCATTGTGTTTATGCGTGCGTGTTCATTGTGTTTATGCGTGCGTGTTCATTGTGTTTTTATGCGTACGTGTTCATTGTGTTTATGCGCGCGTGTTCATTGTGTTTATGCGTGCGCGTTCATTGTGTTTATGCGTGCGTGTTCATTGTGTTTATGCGTACGTGTTCATTGTGTTTATGCGTACGTGTTCATTGTGTTTATGCGTGCGTTTTCATTGTGTTTATGCGTGCGTTTTCATTGTGTTTATGCGTACGCGTTCATTGTGTTTATGCGTGCGCGTTCATTGTGTTTATGCGTGCGTTTTCATTGTGTTTATGCGTACGTGTTCATTGTGTTTATGCGTGCGCGTTCATTGTGTTTATGCGTGCGTGTTCATTGTGTTTATGCGTACGTGTTCATTGTGTTTATGCGTACGTGTTCATTGTGTTTATGCGTACGTGTTCATTGTGTTTATGCGTGCGCGTTCATTGCGTTTATGCGTGCGCGTTCATTGTGTTTATGCGTGCGTGTTCATTGTGTTTATGCGTGCGTTTTCATTGTGTTTATGCGTACGCGTTCATTGTGTTTATGCGTGCGTGTTCATTGTGTTTATGCGTGCGCGTTCATTGTGTTTATGCGTGCGCGTTCATTGTGTTTATGCGTGCGCGTTCATTGTGTTTATGCGTGCGCGTTCATTGTGTTTATGCGTGCGCGTTCATTGTGTTTATGCGTGCGTGTTCATTGTGTTTATGCGTGCGCGTTCATTGTGTTTATGCGTGCGCGTTCATTGTGTTTATGCGTGCGCGTTCATTGTGTTTATGCGTGCGTGTTCATTGTGTTTATGCGTGCGTGTTCATTGTGTTTATGCGTACGTGTTCATTGTGTTTATGCGTGCGTGTTCATTGTGTTTATGCGTGCGCGTTCATTGTGTTTATGCGTGCGCGTTCATTGTGTTTATGCGTGTGTGTTCATTGTGTTTATGCGTACGTGTTCATTGTGTTTATGCGTACGTGTTCATTGTGTTTATGCGTGCGCATTCATTGCGTTTATGCGTGCGCGTTCATTGTGTTTATGCGTGCGTTTTCATTGTGTTTATGCGTACGCGTTCATTGTGTTTATGCGTACGTGTTCATTGTGTTTATGCGTGCGCGTTCATTGTGTTTATGCGTGCGCGTTCATTGTGTTTATGCGTGCGCGTTAATTGTGTTTATGCGTGCGTGTTCATTGTGTTTATGCGTGCGCGTTCATTGTGTTTATGCGTACGTGTTCATTGTGCTTATGCGTACGCGTTCATTGTGTTTATGCGTGCGTGTTCATTGTGTTTATGCGTGCGTGGTCATTGTGTTTATGCGTGCGCGTTCATTGTGTTTATGCGTGCGTGGTCATTGTGTTTATGCGTGCGCGTTCGTTGTGTTTATGCGTGCATGTTCATTGTGTTTATGCGTACGTGTT
The DNA here is from genome assembly GCF_053919585.1 of Euprymna scolopes. Taxonomy (NCBI): domain Eukaryota; kingdom Metazoa; phylum Mollusca; class Cephalopoda; order Sepiida; family Sepiolidae; genus Euprymna; species Euprymna scolopes. The sequence goes on from NC_136514.1 coordinate 72,404,217, forward strand.
CATTGTGTATATGTGTGCGTGATCATTGTGTATATGCGTGCGTGTTCATTGTCTATATGAGTGCGTGTTCATTGTGTTTATGCGTGCGTGTTCATTGCGCATATGCGTGCGTGATCATTGTGTATATGCGTGCGTGTTCATTGTGTTTATGCGTACGTGTTCATTGTGTTTATGCGTGCGTGTTCATTGTGTTTATGTGTGTGTGTTCATTGCGTATATGCGTGCGTCTTCAGTGTGTATATGCGTGCTGGTTTATTGTGTTTAAGCGTGCGTGTGCATTGTGTATATGCGTGCGTGTTCATTGTGTTTATGCGTGCGTGTTCATTGCGTATATACGTGCGTGTTCATTGTGTATATGCGTGCGTGTTCATTGCGTATATGCGTGCGTGTTCATTGTGTTTATGCGTGCGTGTTCATTGCGTATATGCGTGCGTGTTCATTGTGTATATGCGTGCGTGTTCATTGTGTATATGCGTGCATGTTCATTGTGTATATGCGTGCGTGTTCATTGCGTATATGCGTGCGTGTTCATTGCGTATATGCGTGCGTGTTCATTGTGTTTATGCGTGCGTTTTCTTGAGTGTTCAGTGTATTCTGTCTTAGCTGTCGCTATTACAATTACTTTTAGCTTCTATATACATCTGGGTTGGAACTAGACTTTTGTCGGTTGAATCTGCGATACGCATGCTACTTTTGAGCAATGGCAGCTGCACAAGCAGAAGTAAATCATTGGGGAGAGTGGGGCATGCTACAGAATCTCCGTGTGGGAACACGTGCGTCATTTGCAGTTTTAAAATCTTCAGTGGTCACATTTGCGCACTCTTCCGCTGGAAGAGAAAAGAAAGTTCGCCATGGGGCATCTCTGATGGCTTCCCAGTCAACCTTTTTTTGTAATACTTCGTTGTTAAAATTAAGGCACATAATAAGAGTGGAATAAGCTATGCAGATTCAATAATATTTTTAAAATATTTTATACTTGAATTCTGTTCTTAGTTGCGGTCAGTATAGTAAAATGGAAGTTCCGTATTGTATAGTATTTCGAAAAAATTTCCCCTCCTACAAGTATGTGTTCGACTTCAAACATCTATACAGGGGATTTTGTAAACGTGAGCAGTTTCACAGAAATTCAAATGGTCCTGAAATTCATTTTATTTTGTTTTAAAATCTATTAGTTTTCTTTAAATATAATAATGTTTATGTTGATATTCATTATTATTTTACTTAATGTTTCAGTTTCCATCTTACCATTTATTGGTTTTATATTCTTGCAAATTTAAGTTGATTTTATTACTAGGACTGTGTATAATATTTATTATGATATGCTGAAGAAATACGTATTTTGATTATCCTCTCTAAATCAAATTGTATAAGTAACAAACCTCACATTGTAACAAACCTCACATTGTAACAAACCTCACATTGTAACAAACCTCACATTGTAACAAACATCACATTGTACCTATTTACTATGCCTCCCCATGGGACAGAGTTAGACACCAGGGTCGTTTTTTAACGTGGAGAAAAGGTACAAAAATAAAAATTCTCTCAGTCGTGAAGGATTTCTCCTCCACCGAAAGAGAACAAGAAAATGAAGTGCAGCATCTGAAGAACAGATACTACACTTTGATCTTGACCAAAAGGTCAAGATTGTATCCAGGATACAAACATCACATTGTAACAAACATCACAAACTTTGTAAAAATCATCACAATTCTTCACTTAACATTATTATTTGATTTTGTAAAATGTTGAATTTGCTTTCTCGTTGCATTATGTCATTTTTTCTGTAATCAATTATTCAATATACTTAAATTGACTCGCGATTTTCGAAATATCAAAATGTAATGTACATTACTAAGAAATTTGATGGCTATATCAATTTATTGCGTGCATTGATTTGCAAATCAAGTCAATTCTTAGATTCGACTATTTATTTCACAAAGGATGTCACCTTCGAGGAACTAAATTAGATATCAATCGCGTTGTGCCTTTGTGATATCCTTGGAATGCTAATTAAATTCGCATAGGAAACACGCTGCCTTGGCAAACTTCTGAATTTCTCCTTCACTCCTGACCTGAGATTTCCAGGAGAAACGTTGCCAATGTCGTTGGTAAAATAGATGGATTATTATACTTCTTCAGAAGATGTCACACTCCTGACACAATCGTTTACCTGTATGAGCCAAATACATCATACGATGGTATAATATTGCCACATCTATTGAGGGGGAGCTGCGAAAATACTCTTTCTTGACTTGACAGAGTTAAAAATCGACTTCGAAATGAAGCTCTTTTCTTCAACCTACATCCCCTTTCTCGCAAAAAAGACGAAGCGAGTCTCTCTGCTATATCGTTATTTTCATCACACGTGTTCAGCTTAGCTTCTAGATATGGTTCTTGTAGAACGTTTACAATAGACATTTGATTAGTTACAACTAATAACGATTTCCTTTATTGACTTTATGTGTCTAAAACTAAACGAAAATTACATTAGTTTAATTCCTAGAACTTCCTGTCTGTGGAAAACACGCACGCGGAGCTGCTTCCAAACTGTCTATAACATGAAAAGTTCCTCTTAATGCGTTCTTTAAAAGGAAAAAACATACACTACCCAAGTTTAACAATTGCCGAGGCGTTGTCTCCCCCCTCTCTCTCTCTCTCTCTCTCTTTGTGTGTGTGTGTGCGTGAGTTTATTTTCTCATAATTTCCGAAATGGCTGAGCCTATCGTTTGCAAATTCACACAAAAATAATTTATATTTCTGGCAGTGTTCTTAGATATGTCTTGTATATAAATTCATCCGATAAGCATCGAAAATCGAAAAAATCCGATCCTAAAAATACTCTTTCTTTCTTATAGATAAAAAATAAAAAAATTTACATGGAATATTTCACGTTGCACCGGCCAAGAGAGATAATTCTCAGCAAATCAAGGAAGATTCAATTCTCAGCAAATAATTCTTCTTAGTAAAAATGGAACTATCATCATCTGCCAATATAACTCAGTGGTAGAATATTCGACTACGGATCCAATAGTCCCTCTGTTCCTGCATAGGATGTATCTTATCATTTAATTTTAATTTTGCTTATTAATGAGTTCAATTTACGCTCAAGGAAGAGGTACAATTTAAAATCGCAGCAACTCTTTCCTTCGTTTGTATATTTTAAAACTAAACGTTAATCAGAAGTGACATTTCCAGCTGACTTGATATTGTAAACAAACACAGACGGAATTTGAACGACATTATCATTATTATTATTATTTATTTTGTTTGGGGGGGAGATTTAATCCCACAGAAAAATTATTCCTCGTGCTATATAATATTCACTGGAGGATGTATTCTATAATCATACATACGAAATCTGCATAAATTAAAATATCATGTTTAAGCGTATTGTACGACCAGTTAAGGCCGGGCGTCCAGCTAATATATATATATATTATATATATATATATATATATATATATATATATATATATATATATATATATATAAATATATATATATATATATATATATATATATATATATATATATATATATTCTAGCAGGCTGTCCGACATTACCCTATCGTAAAATACGCTAAAATATGATATTTTGATAAATGCAAATTTATTATTTATTATTATATTATATTGGACCCAATAAGTTTAAAAAGTTGGAAAAAATGACTCGTGCGCAACTACTGAGAATCGCAACCAAAAAGGTTTAGCTTACGATTTACTTTTTTCTTTGGCGTTAATGTCTGATCTATAAAGATATGTTTGCTGCAAGGCTAAAGATTAAAACATGAACCTATAGCTATTACGTTACGCATGCATATCCGTCATGCCGTCGATATACGCAAATTACACTTTTTAAATTTTCACACGTTGTCACTGATTTGACTCGGCTAAAACCCAAATATAATGTTTCGCATGGGTTCTCATACCCAATATATCAAGTTTCATGTTGTAGACCAGAAACTCGCAGAGGGTTTCGGTAGGCATTTTTTAAAACAAATATGTATATGCATACATGAATATATATAGAAAGGTTTTTGTTTGCTATAACCGTTTTTACGCTAATATTACGCAAGTATAAATCATGTAGAATATCTGCATGAATATAATTATACGTAATAGTTAACTAAAGATGATCATTCCATAAGAAAAGAAAACAAAACAAAAAACTAACAGGGAATTAATTAAAATGAATATTTAAAATAATATGCAAATTACCAAAACTGTTTGCAGATGAATGTGATTCAATGACCCACATATAAGAAAGTTGTATTTTCTTTTAAAATAAATAAAAAACGGGTTTTTATATGAATATCAATTTACAAAAATATCATAGGAATATATATATATATATATATATATATATATATATATATATATATATATATAAAGGAATTAACTGTTTAAAAGACTTTATGATAATTACAGATTTTAACGGTTAAAAAGACCAGATGAGTGTGAAATTGTTTTTAATAAATATTTCTATTTATTAAAGTAAAATTTTAAAAAAAGTTGTTTTTTTTTCTTTTCAAATTTTCGAATAAAAGATATTCATCTTCAGGAAATTGGACAGTTTTTTCTTTGTTTTTTTTCTATTTTTTTATTTTCTTCAACTTATATGCCATGGTTTTGGTGGTAAGTCCTGGCATAACTTGAGATATTTTGAGCCAAGTCAAAACTATGTTTATATGTCTGATTACAGATTTTGGCGTCTGTCGGACGCGTGTGTAATAAAAAAAAAAGAAATTCACTGTTTGAAACACTAGATATAATAAATTCAGATGTAACGGTTCGAATGAGCAGACGAGTGTGAAATTGTTACTATCACTACCATGGCAAGAGGAATAAAAAGGAAAAAAGAAGGATAAAAAAACAAAAACAAAAGAATAAATTGTCCAATTTTCTGAAGATGTATATTTAATTATTTGAAAATTTTGAAATAAAAATTCAATATTATTTTTTAATAAATAGCAATATTTATTAAAAGCAATATTTATTAAAAATTCACACCTAGTCATGACTGACGTAACAAGAGCAATAAATCCCCGTGGATAAAAAAAAACATCGGTCGAAACGTTGTGAAAATATGAAGATGAGACTAGTAGTCCGAATCATCCAAATAATAAATGCCATCATCATAATCTTCAACTAACCCAACAACTGCCATCTATTCTTTCAACGTGTCTTCACCATTCAAGTTTCCTGTTCGGCACACACCTGCAAATATTGTTCAGATTTCATCTTCCTCCAAGGTATTCAGATCTAATCTTGTCGTTAAGCTTTTACACATCATCGTATCATACTTATATTCATCTCCACACAACGCATGTTCTCAACCCTTATGTGGTAGATGTTTCTTCCATACATCATCACTATTGTTGTGACAACAGAATGTTCTTTTGACTCTTAGGTATATATCCGACACAGTTAGACACACTTAATCAGCCGAGAACCACATCCGTCTATATAAAAACATATAAGATATTAACGGATATATAATCAAGAGTCAAAACAATGAAAAGAATATTCTGTTGCCACGACCCTAATCATCATACTGCGTACACATAATTGGAAAACTCTTCCCTTCGTACACAGTTGTAACTTCCCTGAAGTTACTACTAAACTGACTCTTGCAATCACACTACGCACACTCTATCTTGTGTTTACCAAAGGAATCTTCTGAAATACATATATGCATGTATATATATATATATATATATACATACATTTATATTTATATATATATATATTTATATATATATATATATATCGTCAAAGAATGAGAGTTCATATAGAAACATTGTTTTAATTTGAATAAAATAAAATATGCATCAAGTGCGCTTGAAAGCCAAATCACAACGTAATATTAGGAAAATAGACAAATATTTTACTTGTTTGAAATTTATCACAAATATATTTCAGAAGTATCCTCCATCTTCAGTGTGTTGTTTCTTATTTTTTCTTTTCTTCTTCCTTGCCATGTTGTAAATTTAGAGAAAGAAGTGTGAAAAAAGCCGCGCGTTGTTTCTAGCGGTTGTATTTTGAAATGTTTGAACTTTGCGTAGGCAACGCGAGAATAACGTCAAAGAATGAGAGTTCATATAGAAACGTTGTTTTAATTTGAATAAAATAAAATACGCATCAAATGCGCTTGAAAGCCAAATCACAACGTAATATTAGGAAAATAGACAAATATTTTACTTAGATATGAAGAAAGTATATATATATATATATACACACACACACACACACATATATATATATATATATATATATATATATATATATATATACTTTCTCCATATCTAAGTTTTCATCCTCTCCATTGTCTTAGATTTCTTGCATATAAACTAGTTATGCTTTCTTAAGCTACCAGTACTCCCACTTCTTGTCTACCTTATGCTTATAATCATCACAACAAGATTAGAAAGTTGGGGCCCGGTTTACTTTCACCAGACTCGCAACTATCGCTTCTTTTAATGTGTCTTTTACTCGTCATATTCCATTAGCGATATTCCGACAGAGGGAGGGGTAATTGTTGTTTTCTAGGTAGGAATCAATGTCACACTTAATGTAGGTTGGTTATTATTTATTGATGATGGAGCGATTTCCATAAAACCAAATAAACGGTTTGCACTCAACTTCGTTTCCACACATTGAACAGAGGGAAGTTTCGTCTTTCTGTGAACTTTGCAACATTACAACCACTGGAAATCACTTTTGTTTTGGTAACATTCACTTGATACTTTTGTTTTTCTTAGCATAGTATTCTTTCACGATTTGCCCTGACAAGTAATTCTTCCATTGTTTTACAAGCAAGTTCTAAAGCTTTCATAAATAGCATCTCTTCCGGATAACTCATCCGGAACTTTCTAGAGAATACTTATAAGACACAACTAAAAAGCAAAAGGTTCAACACAGAACTGATGTACTATTGCCGACGTTTTTTTGCTTACACGTGTTTCGGGTTTTAATATAATTATTGCTAAGTTGTTGTTTAATAGTAATTAATGTTGCACGCATGTGCTCGTCTCGCGAGTCTTCGTGCGAAATAGTAATAGTTGTATCAGTGTTGATGATCGCTGTAGCAACTGGTCCGAGCGTATTTAAGCAAACAACACCTTGACTTCACTAATTATTGAATTTACAGCATTTATTTAAACCTGAGTCCCGTCACTTCACAGAATACCTTACAACGTCTCGTTTTTATTTGGATAATGCAGAATCTGATTGCTCTATACATTTCATATTTTTTTTTTACAATTCGGAATCAGCCGTTGCACACAGTATATTCACTTACTTTTCTAATAAAATACTGATTTTATAAATAATGTTAGAAAATTTTCTAGACGTAAAGAAATTCTATTAAATAGTCCCTTCCTTCATGTGTTTGTGTGTAGACACTGCAGGGTATTAAATCGAAACCCCAGCCCTTTTAATACACTGGGCGTTGCACTTGACAAAACGAAAACGTAATAGGCAATAAAACATTGTACATAAAGAGACATGACAGTTTGTTTCGCAATAGTTAATATATTATTTTTCAATGTAACTGCCGATGCGGAGACGATTATCTCAAGACAGGCGGGAAATGAGTCTCAGACTGGTGATCAAGTATTTGTATGTAGCGGCAAATTCTTCTATAATGATGAGCTTTAGAGAGTCAGTCCTCTTGTGGTCTTGGTTTTGATTATGTCGCAGATGAAATAACTAAAGAGATGCAGTCGGATTAAAAGGTTGGTCACAAATCTTCTGACCAGAAGTGCGGAACATTGTTGAACAGCCATGCTTGGGTCGTCTGGCGTTGTATGCAGAGACAGAGTCCTGCTAGAAGACGTAGGGGCATCTAGCGACAATCTCCACCACCCAGGGATTTTTCACGCTTCCCATCACATTCTAGTAGATCGTTTACTTTTTGTCAAATGTCGGATTGTCTTCAACAACTATTTAATTTATAAACCATAAATTTACCTCCCCCCAGCCGTAAAAATACATGCGTTGATGTGAGGATGTTCAATCATGAGTTATGAAATATTACAAATTCCATTTGGTAAAATATCTTTACGAGTTAGCCGAGTTGGCTGATGGTTTCGTGATCACCACATATTTCGACTGATCTTTCTCTGTTTCCTTCCACGCCCACGTTGTTTTAAGATCTGTAGAAAGAAGAGATGAGTACGGTCCAGTCGACGAACGTTGAATTTGTTGCTGGAGGCAAGAAAGGTTGCCAAGCAAACAAAAGAAAATGTCAGAAAGCGCTTGTTAGAAACAATAACAACGTTTATTAACACAATCTTCAACAAACACCACGGAATGGGAGTGCTTGTGGTTGACTGGCGGAATAAAGTTTTCTCAGAAAATCTTAACTGCAATTAAGCAGCGTTAATGATGAAGAACGGAGTGGCAACGGATTTGGTTCTTTAAGCGGCGACAAAAAAATGAACCAACTCGATTTTTCGCTTTGGGTATCCTCTATTTATTGCTCCGAATCCTTGACCAATCATTGTCTGATTGGTCAAATAATGGAGATTGCCGACTAATTGCTATCGTCGTAACAATAACCCTGGTTAGCCTCTGATTGGTTTTAGATACTCGGCCAATTAGTTGCAGTCACTGGGAGGGGCTATACAGAGCAATTCTGTGATTAGTTGATGAATGATGTATAGCTGCCCAGTCCTTGTGCCAAACTTGTACTCAATTCCAAGTTAGGCCGACCCAAAATGTTTGCCAACGTACACATATATTCATTGTTTATAATTTTGAAAATTATGGTTTTCAGCAATTGCAAACGCCTGCACATTTTTTTAGTTTTAGTTTTATAAGTTTTTGCTCGAGTCACAATCTCATTGCACTTGGTTCTTAAAAAGTGTTGGCTACCCAAACAAATTTTATACTGTTCAATAAAACAATTATTATCATAATTTAATTAATTATTATTTAATTAACTTCGCCAGTCAACTTTTGACACTTAACTAAATGTGTCATACGTTTAAAGGAAAGTCGTAAGATAAATTCAGGGGGTTCCAAGTCGAAGCTAATGAACTTCTTTTTCATTGCTCTTTCTACGATCGATGGAGTGCAAATAATAATAATAATAATAATAATAATAATAATAATAATAATAATAATAATAATTGCTCTTTCATTGCTCTTAGTGTGCGAGAACTTATCTATCAATATCTAGCTTATGTGAACTCCTTTTCTTTCATCCCACATACTCTCTCTTTCTCTCTCATTTTTTCTCTGTTATTTCCTACCCTCTTTATTTATATACTTCTCTCTCTCTCTCTCTCTCTCTCTCTCTTTCTCTCTTATTTTTATTTTATAAATTCAAATATTGTAAATAATAGATATAAAGTAAAAGAGGGAATAGTAATATTGGGACCCTCATTTACCTCCAGGTAATGTCGAGTGTCTGCTAGTAGCTACATATTTGTGTCTATAGCCTCACAAACGATATTTAATTTGAAATTCCACCTGCATCTGCCCGGGACGATAATCGAATTTTGATAATATAAGAAAACGCATATGAAAAGCAAAAACGATAAATAATGATTAATAATAATCAAATATCGTGAAGTAATAAAATTGAAAAGAAGAGAAAAAAAGTTTTTGTTACTTGAAAACTCATTATTAAATCTAAAACTGCGAATCTTTTATACGCATGCGCAATGTATAAAAAATGTCCGTTTTCAACAATTAACACGCAGCCATTTTGAATTTTCTTCACAAACTTCAATATGCGACGCTAATAGAACGCACCAATGGTTCACATAAACATAATTTTATATAGAAACATCATTATTATATCCCCATCCGTATTTATACGTAGCAGGGCTACCTGGCAATCACCAGATCTTTGTGGCGTGGTCCATGGCGTTGATAGAGGTCATTTTAGATGACGATAGCGTACTTCAAAATTTCTAAGAACTTTATCGACATCTACATATATAAAAGCTAAAATGTGTGTATGTATGTATGTATGTATGTATGTATGTATGTGTGTTCACTTTTTCTGTATGTCCGAAAAAGGCTTTTTTTCGCCGGACTTCTCGGTAGGCTCGCTCCTTCTTAAAATTTTTTATATGCTGTCTAAATGATAATATGTACGGGTTACGAACAGGGGTCGCGTGTGTATTGAATTTGCCCGATTTCACTCGCTATTTTTTCCAGATGTTTCGATCGCCGCGTGTTTCTTTCGCTTTTCAGTATAAAAAAGCGAATGATGGGGCGGGGGAAAAAGAAACTGGCTTGCAGCACAAATCGCGTCAAGGTCAAACATCACGAGACTTAACTTTCGAGCACCTGTTTATTTCACTTTATAAACGATAAATTAACACGTGGCCGAGATGGTTGGGTGTCTGGATTTTTCCCCTTTCATTTACACCTTTGCGTCAAGGCTTCGGGTTCGAGCCTAGCTTTTTTCATTTACACCCCCAAACACCCGGCCAATTTTTTTTTAAACTGGGTTGTTTGGATCTACCCACCTGAACACACACACACCTCCAAACACCCGGGCAACGCCGGGTATCCCCCTCCCCGCTATTCTATTCTATAAATCTCACCTGTCTGTTTAAATGCATGTATGTATATCTCCCTAAAACTTTCGACAGAAGCGACGGATTTTCACAAGATCGGTATCGTTAGGAAGCCCGACCCTTCTGACGACAAACATCGAAAAGTTGGCTAAAAATATTATTTCCTTCAACCTCAACTGGGCACTTTTTTACAGGAAGGAGTCGCTCTTTTCGCTGATATTTTCGAAAGTCACGCTTTCTTTTCGATTGACTAGCGTTAATTTAAACCTACGTCACTTCCGATTTAGCGATGGACGTCAGCAAAGGCGTCACGTTTTTTTATCACGTTCTTGTCCTCCTTCACAGTACGGTTTCAAGTCTGCCTGCCTACTTCCACTTCTTTTTTTTTTTGCTGAACACACACCTCCAAACACCCGCTCAACGCCAGGCACCAAGACTAATAATATAAATCTCACCTGTCTGTTTAAACATATGTATGTATGCATGTATGTATGTTTGTATGTCTCACAAAAACTTTTGACAGAAGTGACGGATCCTTACAATATAAGTATCATTTTGAAGCTCGACATCTCGGACAACTAATATACAAAAAATAGACAAACACATTAATTCCTTCACCCTAAACTCCGCCGTTTTGTACAAGAAGGGGTCGATTTTTTTTTTCGCTTACATTTTAGCAATCGTCACCGTTGGATTGACTTTGGTTAATTTCAACACTTTTGACTACCGTTCGCGTCACGGAGACATCAGCGTTAGATTTTCTTTCGCTTTCTTTTCCGCCTTCGCGTCACGGGTTCGAGCCTGCCTACCTACTACCACTTTATTTTTGCTCAACACACACCTCCAAACATCCGGGTAACACAGGGTACTCGGGTTAGTTTAATATAAATTAGAGTATAAACATAATTGTTTTACCGACGAATTAAATGAAAGATATATAAGGTAATCCGTGCATAATAAAATGCAAATAAATGAAAGATGAAGAAAATATAAAGTGTTCCAAAAGTAATGTCTCCTATTTTTTATTCCTCCCGAATGGATCAGACAGGATGGCAAATTGTATTGTCATGAGGATTTAACTTGAGGAAGAGATGAAAATACTCCTAGTTATGAAATGTGACCGTCTATTCATTAGTGTCTTTGAAATCAATATATATTATAAATGTTGGAATGTAAAAATATCAAATGGGATCACACATTTTTTTCAACGGTTTCCATGTTGGCCGGTTCAGCTGTTTGGATCATTCGACTGAAATAAAGACTTTCAGCTTCTTTGAGAGAGAGAGAGAGAGAGAGAGAGAGAGAGAGAGAGAGAGAGAGAGAGAGAGAGAGAGAGAGAGACTAACTCCAAATATTGCTAATATATAGATACAGGTCTTTATTCCGGAATAGTCTCATCTCCTAGAAGTTATAACCACCGTTCTAAATTAGATCTCTAAATCTGTTGTAACGACCCGCTTTCTCGGTCGTTTTGGAAAACCCATCTTCTCTCGTTGGCTCCATAAACTGTACAAAAACTCTCACTGACCACGTATCATCCGAAGATACATGTCAGCTTAAAGTCCCCTCTACGTCAGATTGTTCGAGGTTAAGCTATTTTAAATTTTTGTTATTCTAAAACCTATTTCTTTATTCCAATATACACATTTATCCCAACAACCATCTTTAATCTTAACAAACTAATCTATCCTAACTTGCATAGTTATCCAAAATCGTCCCGGATTGCTTTATGCAACATACGGACCGTCCTATTTTTTAGATAGAATTTTCAATATTCAAACTATTGTTCTCATTTGAGTGTTGTTGTCGTAACGTTTAAGCCGATGTAACGTCAGAAGAGTGACACTTTACGTATGTAACCGTTACGCCAATGGGTTATGTGCACAATTTTAGTATTAATTTTAGGAGTTTAATCTGTATGCAGAAGATATAAAATTTATGAAATAACTACATAGAAAACAACATAAAAAAGGAATTCATATAAAAATATAAGAATTTAAAGAATATAATAATAAAATATATAAAAAAATATTAGGAACCAGCAAAAATATCTGATGTTGCTCAGGATTGAATGAGAATAACTACTATCTACTTTCGTAGTATTGTTGTATATTGAAATGGAAAGCTCCCGATTTTTAGTTAGAAACGAAGTAATTTAGATCAAATATTATTATTGAAGGAGAATTCTGTAATCGAACGCAGTTATAAAAAGTTAAAAAGAATACATTTCTGTTAGTTAGATACGATTCCAGGAATGCAGTGAATTATCAAATATAGTGGGGAATGCTAATTAGAATAATTTATGCAACAAAAGAATGGCCCTGTCGGTGGGGCATTAGAATACGCCGACTGCCCCCTGCAGAGGGTAAAAGTCCCTCAATGGGGGTCCTAGATATGACCTTAAACTATATCCAGTGGTGAGGCCCCAGCTTGTGGGCTTTGGGGAGTGTGGAGCCACCCTTTAATTACCATTGCTCCTAGGTCCACTCTGACCCGGAGTGGTAGTACCTGTTAGGGTCCCAACTGAGGGTTAAATAGAAACCGACGTGAAAACAACAAATATATTCTATTAAAAAAATTTTTCTTCAAAATCTTTGGATTCGGCATTAAATAACCCGAAAAGGGTTGATATGCCGTAAAACAAAAACAACGAATCAACCAAGCAACAAAAGAATGCGGTAAACAGAAAGTTGTGTTGTTTAATTTAGGTTGAAGCAGGAATAATAGAACAATGAAATTAAAGAATGTCCACATAGGAAGTTTAGAACTTGTGTTGCCAGGACACGTATTGGAAGCACGTGCATGGAATCCACATGTCTTGCCTGCTTACTGACGTCACAAAGAAGTATAGAATTAATACATTTTTTTACATAGGCATCACCACATTATCAAGGCCAAGAGGCCACTCAAGGATAAGGGTTAAAGAGTGTACAGTAGAAATTGGGCAATATAGTAATCATTAGTAATGAAAATTTGGTAAATTTGTAAACTTATATGGAACGGCTCATCAAGAACTTATTTACGTTAGACTTGGAGACAACCATATTGTAGTCAGCCGGAAAGCAGGAAAACGGAAGATAATTCCACAGGCGTGCAGTTCTAAGAAAGAAGCTTTGTTCATGGAATCTACGTTTAGGTTAAGGCACAGATAAAGAGTGGGGGGAATTATTGATAGTGTTTACAGCTAGACGAGTGTTTCTTGTGAAAGTTTGGCGAGGGGGGGGACCATAGATTGAAGCTCAGTCGAACACTTTCCATGAAAATAACGATACATCAGAGACAAACACACAACATCTCTTCTGTGAGATAGAGGTTGCAAGGAAGAGAAAAGGACATCTCCTACGAGGCTACGAAGTCTATTTTGAACTGTATCAAGGCAGGCCAAGTCCTTTCTAGCAGCTCCTGCCTAGATGTGGCAACAGTATTCCATCCTTGGACGTACTTGGCTCTTATATAGATAGAGAATAGCATCAGCAGTGAGATATCTACCGGATCGATAAAAAGATCCCACCATTTTTCCAGCGGCCTTGGCAACAGATTTGATGTACGTGTTCCATTTAAGATCAGGAGTAATGGTCAAGCCAAGAAGCTTGTCAAAACTTGAGGCCTCCTGAAGACGAGAGCCATTCATTTCTATTGATGCGAGACGTGGATCAGAATGTTGATGATGTAAAGAGAGAAGCTTGGTTTTAGATGCATTAAAAGTAACCAGCCACTCCTTACTCCAAGTTAAGACTTAAGTTAGACTAGAAAACAGGCAGTCAGTCAGAGAGTCCGAGAGAATCCGGCAGAGTAGACAGGGAAGACTGACAGAAACTCCTTAGCAAGCGAAGAGGAGGAAAATACGACACTGTAATAGTGTTAGTAGGCATCGAATTCCAATCACCAGCTGATGATGAATAAATGTTTTATATTTGATATTTCAAACTCTTGTCTTCGTTTGTAATCAGCCACAAGGTAATGTGTCTGTCTTCATCGTATTGCATAATGAACTTTGTATGTAAACTTTTCCCAAAGGTGGATTGTATCCTCCTATTCGATAAAGCATCTCCATCTCGCAACGACACACAGCGATTTAGTGACACGTATATACAAACGTATATGTACTATGTATACGTACGTTCATTAGAAGAATATTTTATATACACCCACATATAATACAACAGTTTATTTATCCCGACTCGAAGCGGCAATCACCCTTGGTTTACTTCTTCAGTGGAAGTATCATTGAAATATCAAATTTATAAACGGTTTCCAATCGCTTGTATATCTCTGTCAAAGGAGATGATGACATTAGAGTTTTGCAGTTCTTGAAGGGAGGTATCAACGTCCTCTTACATACAGCGTATTGTATTTCAAAATGGTCATCATCTTAATACTAAGCAGACTCAACGTTGCTTAACTTCGGTGATTTTACGAGTCCGAGTATATCAATATTATTTTATTGTACAGTATGCTCATAGCATCATATTACTTCTAAGCAAAACTGGCATTGGACAGAATATTTCCCTAGATGAGTTCGTAATTAAAGGATACTCTAATTAACTTCCAAATCTGACCCCAAGATCGCCATGGGCATGGAATATGTGCCTGTATAAAAGATGGCTTTCCATGTGCTAGGGACATCTCAAGAGAAGATCTTAACTTACCCTATATGTGCTTCCGGGTTGCACTTGCTCAAACTACTGCAGCGGAGTTACTATTTTTAAAAGCATATCTGAGAAAATTGACCATGTCCTATCTGCTTATCCTTCAGGTAATATTCATGTCTGTGGAGACTTAAATGTTCACAATGTGGAATGGTTAACTCACTCAAACAAGATCGATGATGAGGGAAGGTTCTGTCATGATTTTTCAATTGCTTATGACCTTACTAAGATTGTTCACGAACCCACCCGTGTGCCTGATACTGACGGCCAGTATGGAAGTCTCCTACACCTTTTTCTCACAACTTGCCCTGAACTGTGTTCAGCTTCCGTTCTGTGTCCACTTGGATTTTCCATCCACTCTGTTGTATCAGTTAAGATAAAAATGAAATGTAATAAGTCCTCAGATGTACCTCTCTATCGTACAGTATATTGATACTCTATGGCTGACTGGGATAGTTCCATACATTAATATCTGATCTACTTCTGCGTTCCATGTTTAAAAAGGATGTGTCCTCTATAGTATCAGACCTGACGGAATGGTAAATTGTAGGTATAGACCGTTTCATACCCTTGAAAAAAAATCAAACAAAAACCTAACAGCAAGCCGTGGTTCTCTCCAGAATGTGCTGCTGCCATTGCGCACAGAAATCACTTTTTCCATTGCTTCCAACGTAATAGATGTAATGAGACTAAAGCCGCTAGAAGGACTGCCAGCTACCACTGTGAAAAAGAAATAAAGAACGAAAGAGAGTTGTATGCTCAGTCCGTCAAGTCCAAAGTAGCTTAGCAGCGTCTTAGTTCCCACCAGTTTTGGCAAATAGCAAACAGAATCCTGAACAGAAGCGTGTGTTCTATCTCAACTCTAATAAATGAACCGAAGTCATCTCATCAGCATCAGAAAAAGGCAAACTATTTGCCAAGAACTTTGCAGCTAATTTTACCCATTGCGACCAAGGCCGCTAACCTCCAATATTTCCACATGTATCAGAAAACACACTATGTGATATAAAAATATCTGTACGTGATGCTGCTAAGCTAATCAAAAACCTTGATTCTAGTAAAGCAACCGGCCTAACGGTATTCCGATTATAGTACTCAAAAGACTTCAACCAGAAATAGCGCCCACCTTACAAAACTGTTTAAACGTTGTCTTAAGACGAATTGCTTCCCGTCACCCTAGAAAATTTCATCAGTATGCCCCGTATTTAAGAATTCAGGTGATCACTCATCTATCTCTCAGTACAGGCCAATAAGTCTCCTGTGCGTCATGAGTAAGTTGCTGGAATATGTGTTAAATAGAGAAATAATGAACTATCTCAGCAAAAATAACCTTCTTAGTGACACGCAATATGGTTTCCGTTCTGCTAGATCTACAGCAGATGTGCTTACAGTTACATCTCATAGGATTAGCGAATCTCTCGACGGAGGCAACCTTTCTATGGCAATTGCTCTTGACATATCAAAGACTTTTGATAGAGTATGACATAAAGGTTTACTTCACAAGATCTCCAGCTACAGTATAGCTGGAAATGTCTTCTCAATTATTAAATCATTTCTCTCTGATAGGCTCATAAGTGTAGTGGTTGATGAGCAGAAATCAGAAGCTCTCAATATTAATGCTGGAGTCCCTCAGGAGTCCATCCTGGGCCTAACTCTATTCCTGATCTACATTAATGATCTTCCAAATCACACCCTTACATCATTCGTAGACATTTATCCTGATGACACTACTATCTATGGTAGCACATTTAAGACCACAAACCACCAAGTTCTCACTGATTCTCTCTCCTCTTATCTTGAACAATTGGTACAATGGGGAAAGAGGTGGCTGGTTACTTTTAATGCATCAAAAAAAAGCTTTATCTTTACATCACCAACGCTCTGATCCCCATCTGGCATCAATTGAAGAGAATGGCTCTGTCTTGGGGAGGCCTCATGGTTTGACAAGCTTCTGGCTTGACCTTTACTCCTGATCTTAAATGGAACAGATACATTAAATCCGTTGCCAAGGCCGCTGGAAAAATAGTGGGATCCTTCTATCGATTCAGTAGATATCTCACTGCTTATGCAAGACCCTATCTATATAAGAGCCAGGTACGTCCAAGGATGGAGTACCTTTGCCACATCTTGGCAGGAGCTGCTAGAAAGGACTTATCCTGCCTTGATATAGTTCAAAATAGACTTCGTAGCCTCGTGGGGAATGTCCTTTTCTCTTCCCTGCAACCTCTTTCTCATAGAAGAGTTGCTGCGAGTTTGTCTCTGCTTTGTAGTTATTTTCATGGTAAGTGCTCGTCTGAGCTCCAATCTATGCCCCCCTCGCCAAACTTTCACAAGAAATACCCGTTTAGCAAAAAACACTATCACTAATTTTTCCCACTCTTTATCTGTGCCTAAACCTAAACGTAGATTCCAGGAACAAAGCTTCTTTCTTAGAACTGCACGCCTGTGGAATTATCTTCCGTTTTCCTGCTTTCCAGCTGACTACAATATAGTTGTCTTCAAGTCTAATGTAAACAAGTTCTTGATGAACCGTTCCATATAAGTTTACAAATTTACCGAATTTCCATTATTAACGATTATTATATTGTCCAAGTTCAACTGTACACTCTTTAACACTTATGCCAGAGAGGCGTCTTGGCCTTGATAAGGGGTGACGCTTATGTAAAAAAAAAAATTACCTCCTTTGTTTTCACTGCGCACTTCCTGCCGTTTCTGGGGATCCTCTAACCTTAATTTTTATAAGAGAACACACAAATATCATACATATACACACGCGCATTAAGTTTCATAGAGAGAGATATACGAGTATTAAAAAAGGTTTTACCAACGAATGTTTGCAATTGCACGAAATTAATTAAACTGAGTAATTAACTTGATGGATAGCTTAATTATACAACAACCCTTAAATTCCACATTTCGCCATCACGTATGAACGGAAATGAACAACAATGAATCTATTTTGAAGATATGCCATCCAACCTACGCTTTTAATGATGAATTCCTTTTTACACGTAAATGTTACAGACCAATGAAAATTCTATTTTCAACTTAAACATTACAGACCAATAAAAAATCTATTTTAAACTTAAACGTTACAGATCAATGAAAATTCTGTTTTCAACTTAAGCGTTACAGACGTGACATTTTAAATTTAAACGTTACACACCAACAAAAATTCTATTTTCAACTTAAGCGTTACAGACGTGACATTTTAAATTTAAACGTTACACACCAACAAAAATTCTATTTTCAACTTAAGCGTTACAGACGTGACATTTTAAATTTAAACGTTACACACCAACAAAAATTCTATTTTCAACTTAAGCGTTACAGACGTGACATTTTAAATTTAAACGTTACACACCAACAAAAATTCTATTTTCAACTTAAGCGTTACAGACGTGACATTTTAAATTTAAACGTTACACACCAACAAAAATTCTATTTTCAACTTAAGCGTTACAGACGTGACATTTTAAATTTAAACGTTACACACCAACAAAAATTCTATTTTCAACTTAAGCGTTACAGACGTGACATTTTAAATTTAAACGTTACACACCAACAAAAATTCTATTTTCAACTTGAACATGACAGTAAAACGCAGATTTTTATTGACACTTAAATGTCACAGACTAACGAAAATTTAATCTAAACGTTATAAGCTAATGAAAATTGTAATTTAAACTTTATATTAAACGTTATAGGCTATCGAAAATTTTATTTCAAACATAAGCCTAAGGGAGTGACAAAAACTCTGCTTGAAACAAAATTTCTATTTATAACTTAAGCATGAAAATTCAATTAAAAACTTAAGCATTACTAGACAGCTTATATTGATGTTGAAATTCATATTGAAGCGTGTTTGAGCGACAGACACTCTAATTTAATCTTAAACATGACAGGCCAATGTAAATACCGTTTTAAAATTCATCATGAATAACAAAATATTAGTTGCAAATTAAATCGTGACCGATCGACAAACTTGAACATTAGCAGTAACAGACGAGCGAAAATTCTATTTCAACTTAATTATGGTACTTATGCAGCTTACGTATAGTGCAGAAATAAGAATATTATTATTTGGAAAGCCAAAGGTTTTTTAACTATTCATCTACTTATTTAATAAATTAAAGATCCTGAAAAAATTAATTTAAAAATTCTATATAAATTAAAAAATGTAGTCCATAAACTGTATAGGCACAAAACTATGATAGATCATATTGGACGTATCTATAATAAGATGCATCTGTTTGATGCGAGCGTTTATTGATAAAAGTATTGTTTAAAACTTAAACGTGACAGATCAACAGATTAAAGGGTAAACAACGCTTATTATAATAATGTGAGAATGCATTTTCAAAAATATACGTTCACTACAAATATTTACAAAATAGTTTGAATTCAATGAGTAAATTATGATCTGTTATCTGATATAATGCAATCAACAACCCCTAACCGGGCGAACAATTCATGTAAAAAGTTTCTTCTGTGGTTGGGTTTACACAATTTAAAAATTTTCAGGCATTTTGAGCTGTTTGTCACTATTAGATAAAAGATACCATCCGGTCGGTCAACACAATGTATGTTTTTGGCCAGGGTCTGCATTTTATAGGAGGTGTTTTCGCTGTCAAAACAGAATGTGTGTATAGTTTGATCAGATTTTCAATGGTTTTGCCTTTACTTGTTCAATACTCATGACTTCTCGTGAAACTTTCATTCTTAAAATGCCAGGTTGAGCGCAATGAATTTTATATGGAATCATTCTTTTTAATGTCGCAGGAATAACCACTTGATCTCTGTGCATCATCACCTTCCAGATATGTTGCGGTATTTCTTTCCTTTTAAATTTTATGTATTTTAAAAATCATCGTCTATCGCCATTTCCTTTATTTCTTCGAGTGTTATAGGAAGTTCTTGATCGTATTTTACTTCTATCTCCGTTTGTAAGAGAAAACCTGTTCAGCATATTATGGGGGGGGGGATAATACAACAAATTTTTGTTGGTGTAATTATTTTATGAATATAATTGTTGAGATTGACATCCAATCACTGAAACCTTTTTGCGTCATGTATTGGTATTCCTTTCTTGACTGGCTTGTTTTTCGTATGCAATGCAAAATATCTTCTATGTAAAAATCGATAAAATTTGATAATTGCAAAATTAATACCTACTGCGCAATCTACTTCGTCCTCGACTTATGAGTAACTTTTTCTTCGAGCAATAACATACAAAACGAATGTGTGATAGATTTTATCGACCAGGCTGACACTTTGTGTAATATGCAGACACAACTTTCGTACAAACTAGTTCAGCAGCCACGATAATTTCGAGATCTGGATTGTGGTGCATCAAAAATAATTCCGATGCAAAGATGTTTCATTTTTCAAATGACTTCTGGCATCCAGTGGTCCCAATTCATCTCTTTTTTATAACTCATTAAGAGGAGCAAATTGTTTGGAATAGACACATTATAATAATTTGATAAATAAATAGGACTTTCTAATGATGATATGTTCTTTGGGGGAGCACATTTTTTATCACACTAGCTCGCTCTCGGTTTAGTCTTCTTTCCATGAGAAAATTCGAATTTGCACTTTTGCAATTTAAATCTATTTAAGTCCTGGATACGTATTAATACTTCGTGCACATATAATTTGTGTTGCTCGGCCATTTTGCTGATCACTAGAATGTAATCTAGTTAGCCGTTCGCCAATTTCACTCCGTTAAGCAATGTGTCCATTACTTGTTGAAAAATGACTGGTGCTAGCTTAACCCTAAATAGTAATCTTTCAAATGTGTACAATCCGCTAAGGATATTTATACAAAGTATCTTTGTATAAAGCTATTTAGTCCACAGATGGTTGGCGATCAGCATGATTTCAAACCATCTTTGAAAATAAATGTCCTTCGTCGGGTTTCACAAAAATATTTTCTGTACTTAGCAGAGAAGTGTTAATCCTTTAATACATAGTTTAATCATGTAAACAAGTCTGCACAGTACGGATATTTTACATTCCCACGTAGACTAGGTGATGTCCACTCACTTTTAGGTAATACTCCAACTTTTCCGAATGTATGTAATTCCTTGTCAATCTAATATGGTTGAACATTCTGTTTACTTTCAAACCTGTAAAAATTTCTATACAAAAAAAAACAATATATAAATAAAAATAAAAACTTCTGTACCACTAAAATTTAAAATAGCATTTCTGTTGGTCTGTTACGCTTAAATTTAAAATTGCATTTTTGTTTCTCTCATGTTCAAAATAAAGATAGCACTTTTGTTCTTCGGTGATTCTTATTCTCGCACTCTTGTCAGCATCAGTAGCATAAATTTAAAAAAGTCATTTTGTCAGCCTGTCACGCTTACGTTGACAAACATCGTTTTGTTCCACTGTCACGCTTTAATTTTAAATAGAATTTTGTCTATCTGTCACGTTGAAATTTAAAATAGTATTTTTGGGCCCGTCACGCGGAAATTTGAATAAAAAGCGTTTGTTTCACTGTCACACTTAAACTTCAAACAGCATATTTGTTAGTCTTTACGGTTAAATAAAAATACTGTTTCTTTATCACATTGTCACTTTTAAATGTAAAACAGCATTTTCGTTGGTCTGTCATGCTTGTATTTGAAAGATCATTTTTGTTGATTTTAATGATTAGATTTAAATAACATTTTGTTGTCTATCGAGCTAACATTTAAAACAGCATTTTGTCGGTATATCACGTTTAAATTTACAATAGCATTGTAACAATTCAATTTTAAAATGTTTTCTTTAAATCTAAAACAACGTTATTATTTGTGCGACATGCGTAAATAATATTGATTTTTTTTTTTCATTCCGTCACGCTCGAATTTGAAACAACATTTTTGCGTCAGTCTGTCGCGTTTAATATATAGCATTTTTGCTGTCTATCATGCTCAAATTTAAAATAGCATTTTTGTTGGTTTGTCACGGTTACATTTTAATAGCTTTTTGCCAGTCTGTCATTCTTAAATATAAAATGACATGTTCTACTTTAATTTGAAATTCGCTAGTGAATTTATGTTAGAAATCATACTTTCATCGTTATCCCTTGTAACGGATGCATCTGAAGAATCGATGTGTTGTTGCTACGTTGTGTGATTGTGAACGTGCTTGAAGTTTAACATTTCTTTGGTATTGCTACGCCAAACCGTATATGCACACACAAACAAATGTTAATTTATACCCTCTCTCTCTCTCACTAGATTATATATATATGTGTGTGTGTGTGTGTGTGTGTGCGTGTGTGTGTGTCTGTGTGTGTGCATGTGTGTGTGCATGTGTGTGTGGAGAGAGAGAGAGAGAAAGAGAGAGAGAAGATGAGGTATAAGAATCTCTACCTACCTGTAATTAGCAATTCCAGTAATTTCTATCCTTGTACACAGCAACGCCAAAAACGTTAAACATGGAATCGTTAATAAGGAATTTATAATGCATTCTGTAATCTAAACTATTCTGGTAGAAATAAACTTAATTCTGCCTGATTTGTTCACCATGTTTGACACTGGATTGTCCAACAATGTTTTCCTTTGTAATTATTCCATAATAGAGATACTTGCATATGACGTGCAGAATGTTTAATAACTCTAACACAGTCCTTCTTCCCCTATCCCCTAGCAGAAACCAAATATTTGACGATTTTACGCTTTTCTGTTCAGTAAAAGTATACGAATTTTTATATAAATATTTTTTGATATAACAACGGTAACGAGAATCTAATGGGAGTTAACGCCCGGTGAGTATGAAGGCCATGCAGGACCATCCACCCTACTCTTGTGATGATCAATAAAGTGTACATACATATGGTTGAATGGCGTTAAAACGATTTGTAACAATTCGTCGACATTCGTAACAGACTTGGTGTGTACTGTGTAAACCAGGACTGGTGAAACGTAAGCCAAACTCTATTAAACCTACCAATGTGTTTTTTTTCTTGGGAATCACATTATTTTCGAAAAATCATATCTACGCTTAACTTTGAAAACATTGTCACAATCAGTAATACGCAACATTGGTGTGTATGCAGTGAGTAGTTCACATTTTCTTAGGTTATTTCTTTAAATTTTGGCTCTGTTTAAATTATTTTGCTGGAATTCAGTCCCAGTTACAACGCCAATAGGAAACGTTTGCAATGCAGAAAGGGTTTCCCTTATAATTTATAAAAAAAAGAATCAAACATTTTAATTGAATGTTTATATCGTTAGGTAGAAAGTACATTATAGTTAAAAAGACATATTCCCATGTTAAGAATGGTTTTTCTTATTTTAGTACAGCTAGTAAACTGTAAAATGGCGTTAAATAAATATTTAAATAAATTAGAAATGTTGTTTTGTCATTTTGCCAATATTTATTTTATTTATTACTCTCAAGACTCCTTCATTATTTAGTTTCTGGTCTTCACTCTTATGGCCCTGTGCTAGTCTTGACTAGTTTTGGGCAAATATTTATAGTTTTAAAAGTTTTATCTGGTCTTGCTATTAAGATGCATGGAAGGTTTAGAATTGATTCTTACATAATTGTTCTCGTAGATCAATTTGTTCAAAAGGTCAAGATATTGTAAGGATTTGCACTTTTCTGTCAAGAATCTTGTGAACGAATAGTATTTCCCCTGTTCTTATTTTAGATGTATGCTATTCGCACGAAAACATCGTGTAAAGCTTAGTCCGAACCACGCCACTCCTCATGCCTATTCGACCTTTCTTATTCGCCTTCCCTAAGTTCCGTTTCGTTCTTCTAACTTTTCCATTTTTCCCCGGAGATCGAAGTTCAACGTCTGCCTCGTAAAATCAGCCGCAAGTTTTATCCAACAGTTCACAGAGTTTGCTGATATCAATCGGCAGACATCTTGAAAGGGTCGAACCTAGGTGTCTATGGTGAAAAGATAAGAAATTGTTGCAATAGACTTATCTGTAAAAGAAAATTCTAAGGTAAGATAAACCCCACACTCTGCATCCATAGATCTTTTCTTATTGAATGTTTCATAAATAATTCTTCATCTTACAATTATTTATGGGAGCTGCTAGGTGATTATAAGTTAATTGTAGAATGTAGCATCACTAAACAAGTTATAGATATTTAGACAATCTATGTATCGGCAAGAAATTAGCTGCAACATAATTACCAGAATAAAGCTAATCTGTTGAATCATATGAATGAGATTATATATATATATATATATATATATATATATATATATATATATATATATATATATATATATGCGGGTGTGTGTGTCTATCTATATTAATAAACCTTAAAGGATTTTCGATCATGACTATCGACAGTATACCGATGCAAATCTTTCACATTCATCATTTTTAGCAAATACTGTTTTTTCGGACAAGAACACGCACAGTTTGTCGCTGTCTAATAAATTTTACAATTTACCCTTTCTTGACTCACTCTCTCAAATACGTAACACACCATAGGTAGTAACAAATAAACTTGACCCTTCCATGAAACCAAACCTACCGCGTCTTTTTTATATATACACACATACCCACATGTCACCGAAAAATATTCGCCTTCTTACATTCAATCATTTGATATTTACTTTTATTGGGCTGTGGTCACTCCTGTGTTGTGTTTCTCTCTCTCACTCTCTCTTTCTGCTTGTGTTTTTTCTTTTCCTTTAGGGTAGGATGTATGTGTGTGTGTCACATACACATTAGTAACGACCTTGGATCACAGTTACCTTCCTAGGGAAGCAAATAACTTCATAATACTATAAAACAGTGCACACATTCTTCAAACCAATAAAAGAAAACACACACACGCACACCCTACCCTAAAGGAAAAGAAAAAACACAAGCAGAAAGAGAGAGTGGGAGAGAGAAACACAACACAGGAGTGACAACAGCTCAATAAAACAGTAATAAAAATTGAACATTCCAATGAATAGTAGACACACGTTTCCACCTCTTGAAAACATTTCAAATGAACTACGAAAATGCTATTTTTACATCTCCAACACCTTTTGAAAATAATTTCTGAAGAGGGCGCTTCACAGAACGTGTGAAACGCGTTAAAAACGATTTCAATGAGTTAAAAACATTATTACAATGATCTAAACATAATTGTCAATGAAAAACCAAGACACGGAATAATAAAATGTTAAAAAATACACATTGTTGGTGACCACCCCCTTATTTTTATATACATCTTTCTTTCGTTGGAATTTTTTAACCTATTTTATATAAATATATATATATATATATATATATATATATATATATATATATATATATATTAGGTTGGCACAAAAATAATGTCGTTTTTAACGTCAATTGAACGGCAAAAACGACCTCATTTTTGCTCCAAAAATTAAAAGGTAAATTTTTATACCTATATTTTTTATGTACATACCTGTATATCTATGTATATGTGTGTCTATTTTTTCATAAGTATGCATATATATATTTTTAATATTGTACTCAAAGCAAATTTATAATTCAAATTCAAGGCTATATTTACTATTTTTCTTTTCTATCTATAACCCATATTAAACTTCTTATCAACTTTAAATCCAAACCTTTTATTTTAATTATTTTCAGATACATCTGCCTTACTTTTAATGCTAGGTTTATTTATGGTGTCTTTTAAATTTAATAAAAACCCTTCAAAATTTGCTGACAAGGAGACCTTGCTTATTAAAAAACTATATGTAATAATTATTGTTCGTAACTGGATGTCTACTACAATAAAAAGCACTGTTTTCCGAAACGATCGTACAGATAATTGATTTTGTTGTTGTTCCTTCTTATGAAACGGATTTTTAATTTAGTTATAATTTGATTTTTCAAATTTTAAATTATCAATCACATTACTTAATATTGAATTAGCTCTAGGATATCTACCTATCGAGCTTATTATATATCTAAATTACAACGAGCACTTTCTCTTGCCCGTATTTCAATTAAACTAGTAA
This sequence comes from Euprymna scolopes, assembly GCF_053919585.1. Taxonomy (NCBI): domain Eukaryota; kingdom Metazoa; phylum Mollusca; class Cephalopoda; order Sepiida; family Sepiolidae; genus Euprymna; species Euprymna scolopes. Next base: position 72,430,363 of record NC_136514.1, read on the forward strand.
TTTCACTGTTACATTGAAATACACTCAGCTCTTTAGACTATTGCTCTAATCTCCTTTAAATATATATATATATATATATATATATATATATATATATATATATATATATATATAAGTGTGTGTTTGTGTGCGTGTGTTTGTGTGCGTGTGTTTGAATTTTTGATTTGGTCGTCTCTTACTTCTTCCACTCTCTTGAAACCAACAACGCGCGGGAATCTGTCTTACTCTAAAAGAAATACACCGCACGCAAGAAAATTTTAACATCTATTAAACACCCGAGGCTCACATATATACAATGAGGTATGGGCTTTGATTTCAGTCCAGTCGCTCACGCGCACTGCCATTTCTGCGTTCGACAGATGACGTTCGCCTTGTCACGCATTTTCTACACTTTCCCTGATATTTGATCACAGAACGTGCAAGGTCGCGCTGGTAATCTCCGGCGTGTGCTTTATAGCACAAGTTCTTCTGTTGTTTCTCCATTTCGTGTTGTCTGTCGACCAGACAGTATAATAGAAAGTAATCTCATCTAAAACTTCATCATTTGCTCCGCCATGGTAATTGTTCGGGGTCGTGCGTCCTTTATAGTGCGCGTGACGTCGTCAACAATAACGGCTTGTGGGCTAATCACCTCCGATGACGAGGCGGCTTGAATAATACTTCGTCATCAAATGGGGCTGGTTTTGTACAGAGACATATGACGTGGAAACTGTGTCGATATTTCTTATCCTAATCTTATATCTATGGATCCCGTTGGCTAATGCAGTCAACCATGATGTATCTATCTTAGGGACGACATTGTACCCATACATTGCTTTCTCAACAAAAATACCTCTTTCTAGTTGCAATCTGTTTAATACGGCGGTGACATCGTTCTACAATGCTGTTGTCTACTGGCACGTGAGTACACTGAAAATGTAGGTGCACTCCCCAACTGGTAGGAAACTTCCTGAATTTCCATTTAGTGAATCTAGTGTCGTTGTCAGTAAGTAGTTCCTGTGATGTGCCGCGCTCAAAGAATATTGTTCGAGGTGCTGAATAATTTTTCTAGAGTCCTGCTATAACAATGGTCGCCAGATGGTAAAATGTGCTGGACCGCAATCGAGCGTCATCAGGAAGTCTTTGCCGGTATAGTGGGTTGTATCCATCCCCGTTTTTTTTCTTTTTTTTTTGCCAATTAGCTTTTACCGCTAATCCCTCTTTTGTCTGAGTAAAGTGTTTGACAGTTTCACCTATTCTTATAATCAACCTCACATCAGCTTTGATAATTGTTGAGTAAAACCGCGTGGCGAAATACGCTGGATTTCGATTACTCTTATGTACTTCCATGATCTGATTACTTCTTTTAATCACCTCTCGCGGCATGCTCAAAGGTATAGGCTCAGTCGCGGATTTTATCCTCTAACCTTTGTAATATTCAGGTCATGGAATCGTGCAAAGTCTGGATCAAATAAATCAAAGCATCATCCATAGACAGTTCATATTCTTTTACAAACGATTTTATCGTTTGCGACATTTCGCTGATAGCTTTTGTGCGTAAGTGAATGTCTTCGCTCTTATATTGTAACGTTAGATTGATGCTTCAATGTCGGATCGAGTTCAGCACATCAGGTCTACTCTTTCAAACCAGTCTACAATGAACGTTGCTTCGGCATATTCCGGTACAAGTTTTAAGTAAAAATTTCCCCCAGCTATAATGCCGAAATAGCTTTTGTTTGAGTCAATTTTGGATTTTGGTCGTCTCCTCCCTTCTTCTGAAACCAGCTGACTCTGAAAAATATTCGCCATACAATAAAATTCAACGACTATTATGTCCCCGGGGCTCACACTTATGCAAATAAGTACGTGTATCGCTTTCAGCCCAGTCGGTTAAGCGCAGTGCCATTTCTGCGTTGTACGCCATGACGTTCGCATCGTCACGCAATTTATAAAATTGTACATAAATTTTATTTATGTATTTATTTTTTATGAACCAGTGATTATAAACTTTGGATATATATCCTCGGCAACCCGGTAGGTAATATTGGAACAATATTTTGGAAAACTGTGCCATTTACAGGGTGCGCCCACTCAAACTTGTACCCGCCCTCAGAATATTTAAAATAACTTAGATAAAAATATTTCATATCGAAAATAATTGCTCTACATCAAATTTGAAGTTATATTAAGTAATACATCTTTAAAATGCCGAAACATGCGTGAGCTTTAATAATATGCCTTGTTAGGGGAGAACGTGAGTAATAAAAGAAAGTGTTCCATTGAATCCTTTCTATACACTCAAAAGTAAAAAAAATATTAGACTTTTAAACAAATGCTATGTTTATTTATTATCCTTGTACTAAGACGGCGATTCTACTATTATATATGTACCATAGAAATAAACTAGCAGAAGTGATTTTTGCAGTGATGTAAGCGTTGTCTAAATTTGAATTAGAATTTGTAAGTTAACAGGTTTTTACATAAACATTTATTTAAAGATAAAAAATAACAAAGTTTGAATGTACATTTTTATCAGGCGTGGAATCAATTTGTGCTTCTTTCTTTTCCTTTCTTTTTCTTTTTTTTTCTTTTCGTAACCTGGCGTTACTATTAGGTTGGTACAAAAACAATATCGTTTGACAGATATATATCTGATTAAAAACGACATTATTTTTGAACCAACCTAATAGAAAATGAAAGTCCGTGCTTTTTTTTCGAATCTTTCAATAAGAGAATCGACGTGGCTTGCGTGAAATGTATTATAATTTTTTTTTCCTGATGAAGATGTATATCGTCGAAAATGAGTTCTTCTAAACAGTTAGATGAATTAATGTTTATTTTGTCTTTAAATCCTGCATTGTATTGCGTTCTTAACTTAAAATTCTAACCTAGTATAAATAAATATTATATAAGAAGCAAAGATACTTTAATGCAGACTAAATTATGAAATCATAGATATATTTTTCGAAAAGAGAAATTACAGGAATTACATCATTTGCAAGATATTTAAGAGAGTGATAGCAAATCACAATTTTTTTAGTTGAAAATTAAAACCAGAGAAGATTTAAGCATAATAATATTCCCTTAAATTGCCAATCTATTGAACTGGGCATGCAAATAGCTTCCATCTTTGGTTTCTCATTGTAAGACATTTACAGCAAGAACTTTTTTGTCACCACTTAAAAAAATGCTTTCCTTTCATTCCTTGGTATGCATTTCATCAAACAGAATTCACATGAACATGATTTATTCACAGGAACTTTCCACCTGTTGAACACATTGCTACGGGATTGCTTTCCTGACAGGTAAAATATGGCCGTTTCTAAATTCAGTGTAGAAGAGTATAGGATTAACCAAAAATTTTGTTCGTTTTTTTTTTTCAATTTAATTTTCTGGCTTACAAAATATCGTTTCATATTCCTATTCTTCAAATCCTCTGACGTAAGTGTGTTCTACGGCTTCGAGTCTGTGAAATTCTTACAAGTTTGCTGGCAGTTCAGACTTTGAAATCTGAGGTTTTTACTTCGGAAAAAGTCACTGAAACCTGTCATGTGTGTGAGGACAATGCTGTTACAAAACAGGTGTGCCAGAAATAGATAGATTCTAAGAAAATAATTATTTTATTGAGAGATGCCACTAAATTTGTCCGTCAAAAATGATCGACACTAACAAGTGGAAGCCGAAGTTAAACAAGATTGTCGGCAAAATTTCCAAATTAAATGTAGAAAATGAATTGCATGAACTTATATTTATAAATTGATGATTAGGTTCCCCATAAACTGACAGAAGGGGGGAAAAACCCAAAAACAAAACAAAACTAAACTTTTCGGCAAACTCAATATTTATCATAAATAATAAAATATTTCAATTCCATTAATCATTTGCAATAATTTCATAGTACCCATCATCATTCAGCTGAAAATATGCCAATCTCATCAACCTGACCATCAAGTGATTAATGGTGACCTATTAGTAAAAAGTTTAGGAATGGTATTGTGGGAAAATATAATCACAATATTCTTATTTTTCTTTCGGATAAGCTTGTTTTAATTTATTTTAGCTGTTCATAATCGACATTGTATGTTTTTAGTAGTTTTTTTTTCTTACTTAGAGATTTTTTCAAATAAATGTAACAAACTATATAATGAAGAATGCAGTGTTAATGCTATGTCCTTTTAAGATGGCGTTCGTATGAAAATAATTCCCACTGGATTAAAGTATTTTCCATAGGGATTGACTAGAATTATATTTTATTTTTCTTAACACTATGCTACAACGATTCATCAAAATAACTGACGAAACAGAATTAAATATTGATTTTGTAAGAAGAAAGATATCGATGACGTGAATCACTAAAATATTGACTTTATTTTAGGTATTAGATATATTTTCTTCGATTTATATATATACATATATATACATATATATATACATATATACAAACACATATATATTTGGGTACACACACACACACACACACACACACACACACACACACACACACACACATATATATATATAATTGTGGATTGATGTTATAGGAAGAACGCCATCGATGGCACAAATTGATAAAGATAGTGATATTAGATATGCTTTCTTCTGTATTTATACATGTCAAATGTAATCGTGGTAGTCTCTAGTGTTATGTAGGAGTCCACGTAGTTTGTCGATATCAATTCGTAGAAAATTTGAAAAGTCTAACATTACTCAAGTGTTTATTAAAGGATACATAAGAAATCGTAGCAATTGATGAAACCGTTGCAATAATGCAGAACCATTCAACTGTCCATTAAAAGGAATTATTCTAGTTTGCTGACGAATTCCTAGAAAGAAAACGGAGCTATTTTGTTTGGTTTAAGTTAGATTGCTTTCGAATCGATTTTTAAATTTATATTAAAATATATAAAAACGTTAAATATTTTATTAATGGTTAATTATCATTTAGTGACGATGAATATTCTGTGAAACTGCAGTAAAGTTGTAACGGTGTACATTGTTAAACATGGGATCCACAAAACACCCATTAGCATCTAAAAATATAACCGATAAACAAAAGAAATTCGACAGTGAAGGAAAAATAGAAAAACTGAAACACAATATTACTTGCAAGCCGGCTTACAATTCTGTTTCTTTTTTTCAAGTTTTCCCATTAATTCTTGTTATTTTTATCTCGCTTTCTCGAAGTTTCCGTTTCAGTTTTGTCCGTTCTTGTCTTCTTTTGTTGCGACTGTATTCTTTAACCTGGTAACTATTTTCTTTTCTTCTGTTTTTCATTTAAGACCCTTTTTTTTAAAAAAACAAGGCCTGGTCAATATGGCGCCAAAGAACCTTCTGTAACGTAGTGCACATGTAGCATCAACACGTTGTAGCAGAGAACGTCGTAAAGAACATAGGTCAAGTAATAACCCGACGCGATTATTTTTTGTAGCAACGACATTTATTTCCTCATTCTCCTGTCACGCGAGACTTCTCGTCACGGCTGTGACGTATCTCACGTAATCGTCCCTCTAATGTGCTTTCTCTTCTTCTACAGTCACAGTCTTTTTTCCGTACAGTGGCATCATTTCGCATTTCTTATGCATTTGCATACGCGTGTCTACCCACTGATACAAAGTGTTACAGAATCGCGAAAATATTCGGCTCGAAACAGGCGTGAGAAGAGACCGATATAGGAATTAATTAATTCTTAATCTATTTACCATTTCTCCACGTAGATGTCGTTAATTAACTTTTCTCCCAACCTGATTAATTGTGGGCTCGTGAGAGGGGAGGGCTCTCCTCTGCTCTCATTGGTCATCTTTTGTTTCCTATCAGCTAATTGTCTTTTTGAAGATTTGATTCATCTCGTTGGTGAAAAGAGAAGATAACTCTTCTCACCAAACGCATTATCTGAGTGCGGGATTACATTTGTGTTGCCGATTTCCTCTTCAAATAGTTTCCAACCAACTTGGTTTAAGGAATGGTAGCCTACTAATTCACAAAACTATTCCATCAGGTGGTTCAAACTATGAACTATTAAGATCTTCCATTTTATTTCCAGCTTTTTTTTGTCACCTCATAAACCAGCCTTTTTCTTTTGTTATTAGTCGTAATTTGTCGCATAAAATTTATTCCCCGTTTTTATTTAAACTCCTTTAAACAAACTAAGTCGTCTGGTGGTGATATTTTTGTCCCTTACATAGACTTTAGAGACTTAAGTCAACTTTGGGCGATTGCTTTAGAAGAATTTAATCTGTATTATCATAGCATTCGTACTTTAATGTGTGTGTGTGTGTTTTTTAAACCTGACAAACGTAATTTGGGGACAAAAGTAAATTTACCTCGATCTAGAAGGATTTATCCGCAACCCAAACAACGAGCTATAGTGTTAGAATCAAAATGCAATAAGAGTGTTTGTTTCCGTAATGAAATGAGAATTATTGGAACAAAAGTAAAAGTAGAAGTCAACTGCGAAAATGATTATTTTTTATGGTTGTTTCGTAAATAATTGATGGTGGGTGATTGGACTAGGGGTTTATGTATATTGGATTAGCGCTATCTTTTAAGTAGGGTTAATATGTATTTTTATCTAAATTTAACGTGACGTGCAGGAAGAGTGTTATTTTTATGTTACCTAGGGGATACAAAAATATTGATATCAAATATAAGCAACAAAACACCAAAAATTATAATAAAATTAAAACTAATAATAAAAAGAATAAGAAATATAATCTGTTATACGGTGTCATACAATCAAATGTTAAAAACAAAACTTGGCAAGAAATTTCTAGATCCCATCGAAGGCACTTCCCATAACAAATCCCTTACACAAAATATTCGATAAAATAACCCAAAGTTATCATAAAGCTGCTGCGAAATTTTAGAGATGCTAATTAAAGCAAACATTAACAAAATATTAAATAAAAGCAATGAAAATAACAACAAATTAAACAATATAAAGTAGACATCATGACAAAAATAAAACTAACGCAAAGGACACATATGTAACTAGTAGAAGAAGAAATAATAATAATAATAATAATAATAATAATAAAAAAAAAAAAAAAAAAAAAAAAAACAACTCTGGACAACGACAACCATAGTAGAAATAAATATAAAAATGCTAAAAACGAACAAGATAAATGCAACTGCAGGCAGATCCCGCACACTTTGCCCACTTCAAAATAAATATCTAACCAAAGATATAAGTTACCAGACCACAATATTTGCGAAAGAAAACCCGAATAACAAGAAATATTACATAGGTATGACTTCCTTAGATTTCAAACTCCGATATAATGACCACAAAAGTACATTAAAAAAAAAAAAAAACACCGAATGAAAATAACTCTAGCAAACAAATACTGGAAAAGAAAGCGGACGTTCGCCGGAAATCGAATGGAAAATAGTAAGGAAAGAAAACACATGTAGAGACCTAGACAATCCATGTAAATTATGCCTTCGTGAAAAATTTGCTATCCTATACTTTAAAGAACCCAACATCTATTAAACTGTAGGAGAGAAATAGCGAACAACTGTGTTCATGTTAACGAGCATCTCTCCCTCCCTCTCTGGCTTTCTTACTCTTTCTATTTTCTCTCTCTGTGTCTCTATAAGAGAATAGAGAAGGAGAGAGGGAGAGAGAGAGAGAGAGGGAGAGAGAGAAAGAAAGGGAGAGAGAGAGAGGTGAGTAAACGTGGAGGTAGACACGTTTACCAGAACCAAAGGTCAGCTGACCAAATTACGTATGTGTGACGTGGTTGGCTAGATCTGGGAGATTTGATTTGAGCTTTGAAGAAGACGGACGTTTTTCCGTGGTCTCCCCCTCTTAACTGGGGAGGGGGGAGACGAACGCTGACGTGTGTGAAGAAGAACCACACAAGCAGATTTCACTTTACACCTGCTGCAGGACCTCTGGGGAAAGTGAAATAAAAAAACTATAAAACACATTCATCGTCTTGGAGTGATAAATCTTCGTCAAACAGGTATCAAGTCTCCCTCCAGGATGAGAAATTTCCAGATTGTTCGTTTTGAAGAAGCAGAGGTAGGTTCAGAAATTACATGTCACACACACGATTCCCTTTATGATAATCAAACACACCACCATTTATATTAGAGACAATCACACGGAATCTTTCTTATGTTATATAGAAAACGTAAAATGGCGCCCCTAAATGAAGAACTCTATATAACATATTCAAATGGAACGAAAGCTCAATTTGGTACCCCTCAAGGATAACCTCGATGATAACGAATATATAACATTCACAGGATACACTTTACTCAAGGATAGCGATACAAAATAATTTTAAAATTAACAATAACAATGGAAAATAAATAAATAAAATAAACATACATATACATATATTATCATATATTATATATATATATATATATATATATATATATATATATATATATATATAAACTAAGATAATACTAAAATAAATATAAATAAATAAATAACATTTAACTGCTCCTAGGTCTAAAGTAGGTCAGAACACTAGTAATCTATATTCCCCGCTAAAATAGCACACACAAAAGAAGAGCTGAACAGGAGGTCAACTGTGCCTTTGTCCTGTAAGTGCCTGCTCATTGACTGATTAGGAAGAGTGTGGTGGAAACTAGAAAGCCGATTCGCTAACTAAAATCTCAATAGCACATGCGTATATAAAAACGCGACACAACCACAACTCCTCGCATAAGCTGACGAATCCCAGCGTGGATAAAACGCGAAATATTCTCTGTAGCTTAATTGCCATATATATTTTATAATTTACTACCTAGCTTTACCTACATATTGAGCATGTTGAGATAAATACTTTAAGTTTACGCATAAATTTATACTTTCATATATTAATTTATGTGATTTATTGAAACAGTTATATATATATATATATATATATATATATATATATATATATACATGCGGCAAAAAGAAAGTCCGCACTTGTAATTTTTTTCAAAAACTGCAAATTTAAGCTAAATTTAATGTAACTGTTTAAACAAACTATACCTCATTGGATTGGCCTTTTATTCTTCTATAATTTTACCTGTTCATATTTGACATTTAATTGAAATATTTTAGTGTTCGCCTCAATTTAAAAAAAATAACTTTAAAGTGAGGAGGCAAAAAGGAACTCCGCACAATGGGACATTGTTATTTAAATGTAACTTTAGGACATTAATGCAACATAAACACAACAGGAACACAATGAACTAGTAAATATTTAGTAGCATAGCCCTTTTGCAACTTGACAGTCTGCAATCTTTTGAGAATATCTTGAATTAGACTGCAGCAATTCTCCGAGGAGAGGGCATCCCACTTTTCTTGAATTTTTGTCTAAAATTCTTACAAATTTGAAATTTTATCATTGTGTAGCTATTGCTTGATGTAATGCCATACGTTTTCGACAGGATTGGGGTCTGGAGATTGTGCAAGCCAATCCAAACACGAAATATCATGCTCTTCCAGGAACCTCTTGACATTGCCAGCTGTGTTAATGGAAGCATTATCCTGCATGAAGATGGGATTATCATCCTAATTTCTATCAAAGTAGGGTAGAAAATGCTCAGTCAACACATTAATGTACTTAGTCGAATTAATTCGACCTTGCAAGCGAACTATCGGCCCTGAACCATTGGTACTAATAATGCCCCACACCAAAACTGAACCTCAACCACCTTGTTGCGTTGAAACTGAGCACCTAGCATTAAATTCTTCGTCTTTTCTCCGACGGACGTACTGCCTACCATCACTGCCTAGCCTATTGAACTTGCGTTCGTCGCTAAAAAGCACTTTTGACCAATATGAAGAGTCATGATCTTCATTGCATCTGACGAAATTCAGATGATGCTTTCTGTTCTTTACTTGCGTCTTGCAACATATCCTCGCAAATTAAATTCCTTTAATCTGTTCTTGACACTAGAAAGAGAACACTTTTTTAGAAGATTGCACTATTGTTGGATTTGGGGAGCCGTTTCAAATCTGTTTCTGTGGCTGCGGATCTTGATAGAATATCTTCCCTGTAAGAAGTCACTCTAGTACGACCAGATTTAGGGGTATCATAAACACTGCCGGTGTTTTTAGTGCTTTTGCACAGTCTTTCGTACCGTTTTCTCATCACATTTCAAGCTGCGGCCAATTTCTCGATTGGATAAACCAGAAAGATGGAGATTAATGAGCTCCTGACGATCACTAAAAGAAAGTCGTGGCATATGGACTGACTGTTACGTAGTATATCTTGAAACAACATCAATTACTATTAGAGATGCTTTGTTGCCTGTTGGTGGATATTTTAAACTGATTTAGAGGCGATAATTGAAGCTGATTTTAAGCGAATTTGTTGATGCGGACTTTCTTTTTGCCTCCTCAATTTAAAGTTTTTTTTTTAAATTGACGTGTACACTAAAATATTTCAATTAAAAATCAAATATGAACAGATAATTTATGCAGAAATAAAACGCGAATCAAATGAGGTATAGGGTGTTTAAATAGTTACATTAAATTTAGCTTAAATTTGCAGTTTTTGAAAAAGTTACAAGTGTGGACTTTCTTTTTACCGCCTATATATATATATATATATATATATATATATATATATATATAGAGAGAGAGAGAGAGAGAGAGAGAGGGGGAGAGAGAGCGAGAGAGAGATACACACACGCGATGCCAGAATTATATGCAAATTGATATTTCTTTTCTAACTCGATAGTTTTCAATGAAAATGCGTGAAAATTCGCACTTTATACGGCAAGACTAACGCACGCGTAGATATAAAATTTGAAGTAATAGCGAGCAAACGGCAGCCATTTTGGTGACTTGCAGTTTTTTTTTTCAGCGTTCCAACTTTATATGCAAGATGGGATATACAGGTACTTTAAGTCAAGGTGAAAAGTCTAAAATTGTTCAAAGGCTCTATAACAAGATTTTCACCTTAGAAATTGCCAACGAATTACACCGTGATCATCGTACAATCAAAAAATATTGTACTAACCCTCAACTTTGCAACGGACGTTCTGGCAAAGGGAAAGTTCGTAAGAAATCATATCTGCCACGTCGAACAATAAGCAAAATCCAGAGAAGTTCGCCGTGACCCACTTGAAACTAGCAAACAAGTTTTTGAAAAAGCTGGCCTTCCTGATGTGCCCAAATAAACTCGTTGCCGTATCCTTAGGACGATTGCAAAATTTGGAAAGCCAGAGGTCCGCCCTCAATTTAAGGATATCCACAAAATAAAGAAGATGGAGTAAGGTAAATTTTCAAACTGTTTTGCTCATCGATAAGTGTCGAGCGACCCTTGATGGACTCGATGGGTGAAGGGGAGGATGGTACCATAATGAGGGTCTACGTTCTCAAAGTGTCATGCGTCAACATGACGTGGTGGTGTGATGTTCTAGGCTGCAATCATTGACAATGAGCTGGTAGGACCATACAGAGTCGTAAATGGAGTGAAAATTACTGCCAAATTCTATATTAACTTCATTAAGGAACACTTGGAACCCTGGCACAAGAATAAAAATTTGGCATTCCGGAAAAAGATCGTATTCATGCATGATAATGCACCATCACATTCTGCAAGAATAGCCACTGAATATTTGGAGAGAGTTTTTTCCAGACATAGGAAAATAATGCGATGGCCAGCCTGTTCTCCAGATTTAAACTCCATCGAAAATCTGTGGAGCATTTTGTAACAAAATATTTACTCCGGAGGAAGGCATTACAACTCCAATGATGACCTCTGGAATGCTATTCTGACTGCTGCCAAACACATTTCATCAGATGAAATCGAAAGTTTGACATCTTCAATGGGCCAAAGGATTTTTGCTCTCGTCAACAAAAATAGCAATTATATATATTATATAAGATATTGATTGTGTAGCCGAACTAACGTGGTGAGATCAAACAACTGACCTCTGGTCTTCTTCGAATTTGTGGCTCGTGATATCTAGTCGGCCGGGAGCTCGCAACATGAAGTTACAAGCGCCTCGGTGTCGAATTCTTCTGAAAACGAAAAGCGAAGCTCGCATATGCCAGAAAGAAGGAAGACAAACAAATAAAAATTCTATTCTACTAAAAATTAATTTCACAAAGTGTACAGTCTTTTTACAGATATATAGACGTTCAGTCCTTTGCAATTTTTTAAATTCACTATCTCTCTTCTTCGTAGATGACACTCAGGCAGAATGGAGAGGGGGTGGTCAGGCATTGGGAGCTGGTTCCTCTCGATATCGGCATAGTTCTTAGCAAATTCCAAGGCTTTACCAAAGAGACATTTGGTGATTGATTGGTAGTAATTGCAAATATCAAGAACTATGCCGATATCTCCGATGAAGAAATTGATATTATAACAAAATACAGAACTACAGTTGTAGTCAATAATGACGAACAATGGACTAAAAATGCTACTAACAATTATTTTGGAGTATCCATGGGTTCATTAGACTCTGCGAACTTACGGATCTGGTTGGTCTATACATATTGTACACATTAACTAATGATAATTATATTGAAGTAGGAAGCATTGGTTTGCACAGGGACGATGGACTTATGATTGTAAATAATGCTAATAATATAAAATCTGACCATATTAGAAAATTGTTACATAAAAAAATGAAATTTTTTGGACTCAAGGTGGAAATTAATAGTAACTTGAAACGAGTGGATTTTTTAGATGTTAGCTTTGATTTACTTAATAATAATTTTAAACCTTATATGAAAAATAATGCTAACCCTAAATACATAAATCCCCAATCCAACCACCCACCGGCCATTATAAAACATATACCCGTCTCTATAGAAAGTAGAATTAATAATAATTCATCTAATGAAGAGGTATTCAATAATCATAAAAATATTTATAACCGGGTTACAAAAACGCTAACATTACTTATAAACATAACAATAATATATATAATAAAAGCAATAATTTGGAGGAGGGCAGTAGCAGTGATAATAATAATAATGATAGTAATAATGAAAATGGCGGTAGTTGTGACAATAATAAGAATACTAATAATAGATCTAGAAAAGTAGGTTTTTACCTACGTACAATAGCTCATTAAAAACTAAAATTGGAAAAAAGTTTTTGCAATTAATCGACAAACAGGTAATTTACTACACAAGATTTTTAACAGAAATACCATAAAAGTGAGTTACAGCTGTTGCGACAACTTAGACAGAATTATAAAAAAGCATAACAATAAGATGTTAATGAAATCTAATGTTGCAACAGTTAATGATCGTAAAGTAGTTAACAATTGTAATTGTAAATTTCCTACGACCTGTCCCGTAAACAAAATGTGCCTAACACCTTCGGTAGTGTATCTAGCTAAAATATTCCCAGAAGAAAACCCTAATGATGAAAAATTCTATATTGGGAGTACAAAATTAACGTTCAAAGGAAGATACTACGGGCATAAAAGATCGATGAACAACCTAACTTACGAAAAAGATACTTCCTTATCTATACACTATTGGAAGCTAATTAGAGAAAACAAAACGCCTAGAATACATTGGAAAATAATAAAAAAAGGATAAAGCATGTTACTCTTTGCAGTCACCTTGTTTCTTATGCCTGCATGAGAAAATGGAGATTACTAATTTTAAAGACCGTGACAATCTTTTAAATATACAAGAATCGGCCATCTCCTGCAAGCATTTTCAGATACATACGCTTAAAAAATTATAAAACGCCTAAGTTTGTAAATAATATTTTTATAGTTTTTCCAGTTTCCCCCGCCCCTTTTATCCTTTTCCCATAATTAATTTTATTCTATACTGAAACTATTCTAAACGTTAATTATTTTAAACATTTGTATTTTAACATCAAATAATCATACCCTATACCTAATAAGTTAAATTTTTAACTAAAGATATTTTTTATTTTTTATTTTATTTATCTTTAATCGTAATGTAGTTATCTTACCATAATTATACTTTTCATAATCGTTTAACGTAGGTTTTAATGGTCACCTCATCGAGCCTAATTTATTTTATTTTTATACTTTAATCACCTTTTTTTATACGTAATTTTTGAAACGTTAGAATTCACAAAAGTAATATTATACGGACACTAATTTATTTACACGTTAACCATTTATTTTATACATAGTTTTTTTAAACGTTAGCATTTACAATGAATAATATAACTGACATTATTTCGTTAATTATTCATTACATCGTAAACTATTTTCAAAAAACGTAAACTATTTATTTTATTTTAAACGTTAGTGGCCTAATGAATTATTCACATAACTATATATTTTAACTGATTAATATTAATGTTAATATATAATTATACTTATGATGTACATATTACAGTTGAATACAGCCGTTCCCTTTTTTAAAACTTGGGTTCCTATTCTACACAACTTACCTACTGAACTAGGAATTTACTGATAATATTGAAACTCTAGTTGAAACTCTTGACGCACTATAAATTAAAGAAAATAATAAAAAAAAATGAATAAATCAATATAATTAACATAATGGATGATCACATTTTAATGTATATACTTTCTCTTTAGGTCCTGTCTCACCCTTTACACTTAAATATGATGTAGTCCTTGTTATAAATAGGCAATGTTTGAGTTGAAACAGCCAGAGTTCTCCTTGGCCTGACGAAGCGATTCCCTTACTGGGTTTTCGCTGAAACATGTATGCTTATGTGTAGCCATTTGTTTGTAAACTAAATTCACTTATATATATATATATATATATATATATATATATATATATAAATCCGTAATCCTGTCTGTTTGTTTGTTTGTTCACAATTTGATTAATATATACAAAACTTCCTGCTGAAAACGGTTATCTATATAAATTTTATTTATTATAAGATTTTCTATATAAATAAATAGCATCACGATCAATATATATACACTATATTGAAGGCAATGTACATAATAGAACTAATCTTATTTGCATATTATATTGAAGAAAATCTTTTTAAATAATTCGCTCAATTAAAATTACTGATTATAGTAATGTAATTGATATAATTGTTCTATTTAAGAGTATTATTTTAAGTTAATTTATTTAAATTATTTTAATTCAAGTTATTTTGTACTATTTGCTAAACTGGCACATTTTAAGTAATTTTCACTGATATTTCACTTCCGGTTATGAACGGATATAGTTTTTAACCAAATCGAGAGATATGGTGATAAAATGATTTGTTTTAATTATTTATTTTCTATAAATGTAAAAGTTACGAATATTGATAAAAAATAAATAATTAGGCTAAGGATGATTTTATTTTTCGACGAAATATTTTAAATCGTTAGCCCTCTATTAAAGTCTCAGCTATAAATGTCGATTCATTGTAAGGTGTGAGCACGTTTACCAAAAGGTTAAAATTTATTTCCTACGGACGATTTTAAAATCATTTTTCAACTATTCACTTGACTGTCTGAATTTTATTATCGTTTCCATAATACTTTGAAAAAGAAACAAGGTAAAGTAATGCTTTTTATATCAGATATATTCCTACGCGTTTTTTTTTTTCACTTTTTTTTCTTTGATTTTCTTTTGAGAAAGATCTTATGTTTTCCTGTCTGGGTAATTGATTTAGTTGATAATATATATTTGTGTGGGGGAGTTTCGACGTAATTTTGTTTTTTTTTCGGGGGGAGGGGGTGTCGCTTTATGTCTCAGCGTCACTCAAAGAAAAATAATTGCAGAAGTACAAAAATGCGGGTGTTTTTATCTGTTTAGTACTTCTGCAGTTTACGAACCGTGCTATTTGTTTAGATATGATTTACAAGTGTAATTCAATTTTTGCCGTATCTTTTGTTTATTAAATTTTTATGTGAAAGTCCTTCCTTTATTAAAAATGGGGTACTTTTTATATACACAACCAAGCATAGTTTATCCGCAAAAATCCTAATTTATATTTTTGGGAGCAACACAAACTGAAAACGGACCTGTACAGTTTTTTTTCTACGTAATGTAGAACTTTCGTTTACATTTTTACCAGTTGTACAAGAAATGTCGTTTACCCAGAAGTTTTGGTTTCGAACCTGTAATTACATAAATATTAAAAGAATGGCAATTAGTATTGTGTAATAAAAATATATCCGTAGCTAAGCTCGGGTAAATCGGCTAGTATATATATATATATATATATATATATATATATATAATCAATAATAATGTCGAATTAGGATAGGTTTGGTTGGAGATTTCACAACTTTTGCCACAAAAATTTCAAGTGCAGGCACTCTTACCCTGGGTATCCCTAGTCTGTCAAGACTGAAGGAAGCCTTGCTTGGTATACAAATATATATATATATATATATATATATATATATATATATATATGTGTGTGTGTGTGTATGTGTGTATGTGTGTGTGTGTGCATATATCGTTAAATTGAATAGACGTTTTTAGTCTATAAATTTTAAAATTTTCAATTCCATATCAGTAAAAGTAGATACAGCAATGACATTAAGATTTGTGGCGATTAAAATCGATTCCCACCAAATTGTTCAGATAGGTCAATTCCTTCGAAAGGTCAACGCGAATATGTTGTGAGGATTGGCACTTAACACTGAAAAGACTTGGAGACGAATAGAAATTCTTGCATTCGTTGCTTTCTGAGACTTAGTGGATTCTTACAGATTTCCCTTTTAAAGCTTCAGTGCCATTCCCTGCCATCAACTGCGCCCATATCAGATTATTTCTACTGATTTTTTCTTACCTTCATCGATCGGAGTTCAATGTCTGTCTCGTAAAGATGATACGATGAAAAAAAGCGCGATAAATATTGTGTTAGAAAAAGTTAGAAACACTTTATTTTGAAAAACCGGCTTTGAAACTTGGTGGGTGATGCCTTTTTCTTTTCTCTGCAACTTCTTTATCACAAAAGACGTTGCTGGACTGTCTCTGCTCTATCGTTTTTTTTTTCATGATAACTGCTCGTCTGAGCTCGAATATCGCCCATTGTTAAACTTTCACAAAAAAAAACAGTCATGAATTCCATGAACTAAGCTTCTTTCCCAGAACTGTCAACCCGTGGAACTCTGTTCCGCTGGCATGCTTTAGAGCTGACTACAATATGGTTATCTTCAAATCCAATGTAAACAAGTTCTTGATGAGCCGTACCCTTAAATTATGAAATTATACCAAATCCCCACTATTAACGATTACTACACTGTTGTCTTGATGACGACCGTACACCTATTAACTCTTATTCTCGAGTGGCCTCGAACCATTATAAGTGGTGACCCCCTTGAAAAACACGTGGATGTTGCATTCTCAGTGTGATAAACTAAGGTATGCTATTGGCCGAATAAAGATTAACATAATTTTATTTTACTTTTATACTAAATGTATAATATTACTTAGATCAAATAAGATTATACGAGAGGATAAAGTGCGATCAATCTTTTGTTAATAATGGCGAAAAAATATGTTTTTTTCTTTTGCGAATGCGGATGTTAACATTCCTTGTCTGATAAACTTGAGTATCCTATTGGCCAAATGAACAACGATACATGTTAATTTATTTTACTCTTCTACCTCTCAGCTTCTTCCCGTGGATCACGATTCCTATGTTACATATAATTTAGCTGTAAAAAGATTTTAGGGATAATATAATCCATACGACATACCTAACTCATACACTTATTCAAATAAATTTAGTAATAGTTATAAAAAAACGCGCGATGGTTTTGTTAGAAATTATGCAAAATCATTCGTTTTGCGATGTCTCTCTCTGCTTTATCGTTATTTTCATAGCAGGTGCCCGACTGAGCTCCACTCTATCATTCCAATCCTATAAAACATTCACAGCAAACACTATCAGCCACAACCACTATCAGCAAATTTCCTCATTTTTTATCTGTGTCTTTAAATAAACGAAAATTCCACGATTCAAACTTTTTATCCTGGAACTGCTCATCTGTGGAACACAATACCGTGGAGCTGCTTACCAGCGGACTATAACATGGTCGTTTTCAACTCTAACTTGAACAAGTTCCTGTAGAGCTCTCTTTTTAAATAAACACTACTTACGTTCCACCATTACCGATAAGCACAGTGTTGTCTAACCATCCATATGACATTCATTGAGTCTCATCCTCGAGTGGCCTTTGGGACACGGTAAGTTTTTATTGCGCTGTCATTTTAAATCATTAATTTCTATCCAATTTCTACCATCACAGATCATTACGGTGTTGTTTCAGCTAACACTTAACCATTATCCTTGAGTGACCTCTAGACCTTAATAAGCGATGACTCTATAACAAAACAGAATGCAAATGTAATATTCTGTGCGTACTGGGCGTGCGTATCAGACCGACCAAATGGGCAATGACACTGGTTAATTCACTTTTTATCTTCTAATTCTTCTGTTGAATATAAATTAGCTGTAATCTTCTTTTAAAAAAATAAAAATATATTAGCGTATACTTTTTGAAATCAAGAGCCCCTTTCTTGCGGCTGACACATCAGAATCAAGAATCTCTCTCTCTCTCTCTCTCTCTCTCTCTCTCTCTCTCTCCCTCTCTCTTGATAACAGCCAGCCTCATTTCCATTTGGAGGGTTGGCTCGAGAGCGTTCTTCTCTCTGTCATTCTCTTTCTCTTCTGCTTAAGGTCCGCACGTCGGTTGGACTCGAAGGTGGCTGTGCCTTGGACGATGGTCTGCCTCCAGGTTTTTCTGTCCGTAGCCTGGGCCTTTCATGTGTATCCGTTGATGCACACTTATTTCGGTTTACTTTCAAAAGATCCTAATATCATTTCTTTTGGCCTTTTTGAGTGCTCTATCCTCTTTTAGTTGCTCATAGAAGAGTTGTTTCAGCAGCAGGGAATCCAACAACCTGACAATGTGGCCCAACGCCCTTAGCTGGTTTCTAATGATGATGGCTTCGATGCTGGTAGTGTTGGCCTCCCGGAGGACACTGAGATTGGTAGGATAGTATTTCCAAATGTTTGGAATGCTCTACATGCAGCGTTTGTTGAACGTTTCCAGCATCTTGACATGAATTGACGAACATAGTCTCGACAAAATACGTAGACGTGAACCTCAGCGCTTAGAGGGTTATTTCCCGAGATAGTTTTAAACACGCACACAGAACCAACATATACAGAATGTGCTTGTGTTGTTTCATTTTTTATACTTGTGAATCTGTGGATGCCCCTTCGGCAGTCGCCAATGTGAGAGACGGCGACAGGACCAAAATGAAAAACACCACAGAAACAGCGTTGAGGTCGACGATTGTTATCGAGTGGGGACACACGAGTACTAATTGTTTTTATAACGATTAACATCTTTCAACATTTTTTTTCGATAAAAAATCTACTAATGTCTGCTTTTGCCGATAATTAACTTGTTCTATACAACTATTTTAGTGCATACGGTGAATTCATATTAGAGAATAAAGTCTTTTCAGTCCTACGATAAAAGTAAAGGCGGTATAACTATTTTAATGATGAAAACCGATTTCAGCCATTTTTTAAATTAATTCTTTATACGGCTAACGACTAGGACTTGGAATTTTTTAGCAATATGTCAATAATCATTTTAGTTTTGGTGACAATCTTATTGCCTTCTCTTGTTCTTTCTAAGTGTCGTGTGGATTGGCCAAAATTGAAAAACACTCGTTGCCCTTTTAGAGGTTATGTGGACCAACGAAATAAACTTAAACTGTCTATTTTACATTTTAATTAGTACATTCGACGGCGGTTAACGGTTGACTGCCTCAAAACACACGCTACGTACATTCGTCGCAAATGTACGTGTTCGCAATCCGTTCCTTTGTATATTCAACTTTTACTGTTTTGTTTATCGCACCAAACTGAATTTGTTAGTTTCTTTCTTTTTTCAAAAATTGTCGCCTACATTCAAATTTTTTGCGGGGTGGAGTTAAGGGTTATAATTTGAAGGGATTTCTTAAAGAGGAAAGTCAGTTTAAGAGAAACATGTTAAAAGTAAACGGCGCCGTGAGAGGAGAAGGAGAGTTTTTATGATAAACAAAGTTCACAAAAAGATTTTTAATGTTAAAAATGGAAGTTCACATTTCGAAAGTTTGCGTCGATAATTTAAGAGTCGTGAATTATTTACGGGTTTCAAAATCACAATCAAAAATTCCCCAATGAGTTATACAAATTACATTCGATTAAAATTTATTAAAAAAGAGTTCATTTGTTTGCATGTTCGGTTGGAAATGGTAGGAGTACGAAAATAAACAAGTTTGTACATTTTTTTCGGGGGATGAGCAGACGGTAATATGAAATAGTTAATGATTTGTGTGTAGATGTGTCCGTTAGTTTTCAAACTATATATACTTATAGCTGTGTGTGTGCTGGGGGTTGGAGTTAAGAAACGCCTTCTCAACGTCCGACAGGGAAGCAAGAGAAACTGACATAAGACACGTCTTAGAACCGTTGTGGACATATAGCGGAAATTATTAATTGAAGGAAAATTCAGAATGGATTAAAACAGCAATTTTGATAAATTCAAAGAAATGAATCTGATTGGCTAAAACTGTGTTATTTGCTTTTTTTTAATTCATGTGGGTGAATGTTTAATGCGTAGAGTCTATGCATTTTCATCATGAACACTGTTTGGTAAACTAAACAACTCTTCGCACGTTATCTTCGATTATATATTTTCTTACTCTCGTCCAAGCACTAATTTTTCTTTCGTGGATAAAAACATCCACATTTTAAATCAGCAAATAACAAAAATAAATAACGGCAATCCTAGTTGATATAAATAAGGCTGGTTTAATTCGCGTGGAAACTGAACGTCTGCACGCAGGTCACTTGAGCGAACCATAGTCGCCATGTTGGTTATCGTTTGTGGAAATATGATTGTGCTTTGTTTATATACCCGTCGGGATAATAGGGAGATAATTGTGAAACTGAAAAGGGCGCGAAAAATCCTTTGTTAAGAAAAGGACGCTGAATCCTTTGTTTGCGAATACGGATAGACATCTTTTGTTTAATAGACACGAATTTCATTGTCCAAATGAACCGTGACGTGTACTTAGTTTCTGAGGAAAGTCTATTATAGAAATTTTGAGCTGTGTGTATAAGTAACCTGTTTTTGACACCTGTTAGTTGTACTTTGACGTTAATGGGAACTTTTTTGAATTTAGATAAACGTAAATGTTGAAACAGACTAAAATGATAAAAAATAGATGGACATATATGAAAAGTAAAAAAAAAAGGTTAAAATTAAAAATTAAGATAAACAGAAATATGAAGTTCAAAAATAGATACACTGACAAGTAAGCTGAAAAAAGTTATATGGACTGTAGGTTCGATAAAAATGTACATAGATAGATGAATAAAATAACAAAAATTAGATAGAATGACACGTAAATTAAAAATTAAGATACACTTATACGTAAAATAAAAATATTAGATAACCAGATTGTAAAGTTAAATATTTTGATATGCTTTTTAAGGAAATTTTAAAATTAGATAGACTGATAAAAATATAAATAGACTAAAGATAAACTAAAGGGTAAAATTTAAAATTTAGATAGTCCGATAAATATATTAATAAATATGAGACATATAAACTGATACATAACGTTAACATTTATATAGACTGAGAGGTGTAGTAAAATATTTAGATAGACTTAATGGATAAAGTAAAACATGTATGTATGAATAATCATAAGCTCTATCTCTTACAACTTCCGCCTGTTTCGACCGTCCAATTCTCTTCTCCCTTTTTGAATGTTATCTGCTACTAAACTCCTGTGGTCTGGCTGAATGTGACAATATTTTGTTGGTGTACGGAGACGAAATCCTTATAAAAATTACTTTATTCTTAAAGAATATGATATATCATTATTGGTGTGTATGAAAGAAAGAAAATTGCCCAAAACGGCTACAAATAAAAAAAAAGAAGTGCTCTTTTACCAAGACAATGAACTGTTACAAGTCGATCGCAACGATGGCAAAACAACATAAATCGCAATTCAAATTGCAGACACTTGCTCTATTCTCCATATCTGGTGCCCAAAGCAATTACTGGCCTTTTGCAAACCTCATTAGAATGCGTCCAGGGAATATATTTCTTATCAATGAAGTAGTGATATCTCCAACTGAGACTTAATTTGTGGTCAAAAAGAAACCGTCTACAAAATGATGTCGAATTGTCTGATAATTGTTAGAACTAGTGTATAACCTAGAAAGCGACTATGTTGATGAATAAAGTCAATTTTTCTTAAAAGTTGCTGCGTGTAACTTTGTTACAATAGAAGGCAAACACTCTATGAGTGAAATTATATATATATATATATATATATATATATATTAATGAAATCAAAGGGGGTGTACAGTTTACCTGATATACGCAATAAACTTCAAACTAATATAAATAACAGTATTTATATATAAATGATTTAATCCCTACTACTGCTACAGCTACTGCACTGCCCGAAAAAAACCATTTTCATTATTTTAGCTGTTTTGAAAGCTTTCCAATCGGATTATATGCATCGTAACGCTGGACTTAATTTTGGACTCCATTCTCTCTAAAGAACTATTTTCGCATTTCGGATCAACTTGAGAGAATTTTCATGCAAGCTAAAATATTATGCGCGGTTTGTTTTTATATTTTTTTACATATCCAACATTTTTACACTTCTTTTCTTGACAATTTATTACTACAATAAATTACGGTTTCACTTAATGCCATAATTAGCAAATTCTAGCATTGCTACAAATATAATTTGCTGATTTCTTTATGTACTCTGATGAGAAGAATAACAAAAATAGCATTTTTGGAAACTCCGCGGAATAAGGACTTTGTAAATTGTTTTTTTTTTGAGTATTCAGTCGAACAATAAATTTTGATTGTAAAGTTGAACTTTATACTAAGTTTCAACTTATATATATATATATATATATGTATATATATATATATATATATATATATATATATATGTTTAAAGAAAAAAATAGAAAAAAACGAATGAAATTATTAAAAAATCAACGTTTCGTCCTTGTTTCAGAGGACATCTTCAGGATAATTGAAATAAAAATGTGATAGAAGAAAAAGTCATAGATCGTGCGAAATAAGACATTTTTTTTTAATCCAACCCATGTCGGGAAAGGACGAATATGTGTGCGTATGGGAAGGTTGGGTTGTTTGATGTCTATATATACACTTTTAAAAATGCATTAAAATAAATATGTACATTTTTTTTTTCTGCGAAACTACTCATTTTCCTGAAAAATTCAAGGAAAAACGGCTAGCCAGGATCCACCCTGATACCTTGCTCTTTGATTATTATTTTCCCTATGCTAGGGGTTAAATGGTAGAAGCCTTTTCTTTGCGTAATAGTATTAGTATTCAATATTAGTGCTGATTCTAAAAGTCTTCTTTTAGCTCTATCTATCACGTATTTAATAATTTTCGCTTGATCTAAATTAAATGAGTGATCGTGTTCTGCACAATGGCAAAAGAGTGCATTTAGGGCGTTACCATTCCTTATATCTCTTCTGTGCTCGTTAAGTCTTAATTTCAATTTTCGTTGTGTTTCACCTATGTACGTTTGTTGACAGTTGTTACATGGGATGGAATATATACCGGCATCGGATGTGAGGGTTTTGGAAGAGTGCTTGGTAGTTTTTAATGTCTATTTTATGGTTAAGGAAGTTGTTTGTATCAGGTGAAAACCAAGTCTATTAAGAGTGTCGTAGATTTTTGTATTTTTGGTGTGGGTGGGGATGAAAAGATGTCTGTTTAATAGTGAGGTATTTGTTTTATTTTTCTGTGTGTTTATGTTATAGTGTATTTTCGTAGCTTTTTTCTTTGCGTAAGAAATGAAATAGGATGGATACTGTAGTTTTCTTAAAACATTCGTAATATATTGAAATTCATCATTAAGATATTGGGGACTGCATATTCTAAAGGCACGTAAGAAAAAACCAATAATCATGCCCGTCTTTATTTTATCATTGTGGTGTGAGTAGTAATGAATATAGTCGTTTTTGTGTGTGGTCTTTCTATGTACTTTGAAACTCAGATCGGTTTCTGATCTGATGAGGAATATGTCTAGAAAAGCTAGGGAGTGGTCTTGTTCGGATTCATGTGTAAAATTTATAGATGGTTCCACTGAATTTAATTTATTTCTAATTTGTTCTATTTGTGTGTTTTTAGGGAGAAAAATAAGAATGTCATCTATATATCTAAAATATGTGGAGTTTTTAGGAAGTCTGTGTTTAAAAGAGTTGGTTTCTAAGAATTCTAAGAATAAGCAGGCTAGTACACCACTAAGGGGGTTACCCATAGGGAGTCCAAATTTCTGTCTATAGTAAGAATTATTAAATTGAAAGTAGGTTCTATCAGTGATGAGTTTTATAATTTGTATTAGTGTATCTGAGGAAAAAGGTAGGTCGGCTTTAATTTTGATTAAGTGCTTGTGGAGTAGATTAAGGCATTTTTTGATTGGAATATTGGTGTACAGGGAAATTATGTCTAAACTATGCATGGTTTTATTTTGCATGTCCATATTTTTTATTCTATTTAGGAGGTCACCAGAGTTTTTGATATGTGAAGTGCTGATGGTGCCCATTAGTGGAGTTAAAATTTGGGCAATAGCTCGTGCTAATTTATGGGTGACGCTTCCAATGTTTGATATTATAGGTCTCATAGGGACGTTCTCTTTATGTATTTTTGGGAGGCCGTATAATATAGGAATAGTGGGGTGGTATTCTATGTTATTTATCCATTTTTTATCATTTCCGATAAGTTTCTTTACGGATTTATTAAAAGTATCGAAATCTTTTTCTATTGATTTTAAATCTATCGGAGTGTATATATCTCCGTCTGCCAATAGTGTGTGCATTTTCTTTAGATATAGGTCTTTATCTATTATAACTATACCACCTCCTTTATCGGCTTGTGAAATAATAATGTCTTTATTTTTTGTTAAAAGTTTTAAGGCATCAATGTATCTTTTTGGTAGTGCTAATTCTTGAGGTTGGGTAGTTGTTAAAGCTATTATCCCTTGTATGAAGCCTTTAGTAAAACCAGAGTCCTCTTGTCTATAATTTTTTAGGGTTGTGTTAGTGGTGATTTTCGAATGCTTGCCGGTAGCGAATTTAAGACCAAAACTGAGAGCTTCAGTTTCAATGTCCGAGAGTGGTTTGGAAGTAAGGTTTAGAATAAGGTCTGAACGTCCCAAAGTTTTCCATTTGCTGTTTTTTATCAATTTCGCAAGTTTGTTATCCAATTTAAAGTTATGGCGTGTGTTAAATTTTTTGATAGATCCGTAAATGTTCTTAATTGATCTGGGTGTTTTCTTGTAATTTTGTTGATAATCAGCAATTAATATCCTGGCTTTCCGAAAAAGATGAGAGCTTTGGTGCTTTAAATATATTATAGATGACAAAAGATATTTCTCAATGTAATCCGGGAAAATATGGTCTGATGTTTTAAAAGATTTAGGTATGCATGTAGGTATGACTTTTTCTTCAATACATTTTTCCAGAAAAATTCTCCTGTTGTTGTGAGAATTTGCTGCGATTAAGATGCTCTTATATGTTCGCAGAGAAGATCGGTTTTCCATTTCGACATATATATATACTTAATAAAATTAAGTCAATTATTACCGTCTATAAAAAGAGATTATGGGGGAAAAGAAATACTTCGGCAACACATTGATCCAGAATGGCCACGCTATCTGCCAATATCTGATAATGTTTTTTGCTTATTATCAACTGATTTAATTCAATATACTACAATAATGCTGAGAAAAATCACTCTCCAAAACCAGTCATACTTAGAAGAGGTAGCACGATACTTCCTCCCCTTCTATTGTAATGTCATCTTCCAACTCTTATTTACACCGTTATATAATATTTCATAAGGTTCAATTATTACACGCGTCCGTTATTATTTAATTTCATCATGTTCTGTTTACAGACCTCTCATAATAATTCCGTATGTAAATACTGAATGCTCCCTTCACAGGTTCCGGTCAATTTAATTGGATGCTCACGAACGTTTATCAGATTAAGGGAATTTCGAACGGTTATAAAAATCTATCAAGGACAAACAATCATGGCATCTCCGAATAGTCCGTCACATAAAAAACAATCAGTTAAGAGAAACGTCGATGGAAAACCGAAGATAATATCTACCATCGTCTTAATTCCCCTCGCTACAAACATTTTCATCCTATCGTAACATGTCATGAATATTGTTCTTTTATTTTTGCACATTGAAGACAAATCAACACAGTTTTACTCATTTCCTCGTAACACTGTGCTTCTTTGTTTCCATTGCAAGAAAACAAAACAAATACCGACGTAACTTCATTTTCGTCGATTATCTTTTCCACCGTACCCATCAAACAATGAAGAGTGTGATTTTATTTTCGTAGAACAAACGCGCGTAGCTGAGTCGATAAAAGTTTTTTGACATATCGCAACAAAAACATTATAGTCGTCTTTTCATAGAACGCGGACAAATCGAAGCACAGACGTAACTTGATTGTTACCCATTAGCATTTAAAACGCTTATGGTCATATCCCTACAAAAATTACACATCATTAGGAACACATCACTTTTGTGTCATGTGACGAATTTCGAATTTATTTGTTTTGTGTTCGTTTTTTTTTAACGAGTCTTTTGCTTAATATACAGTTACGGTTAAAATAGCATTCTGGTTCAGATACTGTACAAACACTCCTTCTCGACAATCGCTTTTCTTCCAGACACTACAACACTAAATTTACTGTTTCTATGCACTGAGAGTTAAAAATAATATTCCTGTTCAATTACGGTAGAAGTAGTCATTTTCAATTATAATTTTGATTTAATAATATTCGATTCGTTTTTGTAAAGACCATTTCAGAATACGGATTATTTTTTCATTACGTTTTTCATGACATTCAGGTTCAAATCGCCTTTCTTCTAAATAAAACTACACTGACATTACGATTAGTATATAGTTAGAACTAAGAATAACATTCAGGTTCAAATATTGTGGCAGTAACCCTTTTTCGATTATAATTTTAAACTGTGAAGACACATGTGGTACGAATAAAAATAACGTCGCTTAAATTAACATTATAATGAAATAACTTCTTACTATTTAAGGGGAAAATCAAACTCCCCCTTTAATATTTTCATTGGCAGTTTAAAGACATCCAATTTAATTTCATATTTCAAACAGTCACAAAGTATTTGATTTTTTTTCAAATATTAATAGAACATGAAAATGTCTGACAAATTTATGAAGACAATGACGTGCATTATAATGGATTTAATCCTGTGATTTTAATTCATTACTTTTTATTTTTATTATAAGTGGAAAAGATAACCACGTTTTTAGAACGAATAACTGAAAAATTCGATTGTATTTATTTTAAAACTACAGTGCATAATCTTTTTGAAGAGGGGATTCCTATTTAAAACTATATCACCACAAAGAACGGTTCTAAGATCTATTTCGATTCCTATTTTATCCCTAATTGCACAATGTTTCTACCTTGCCAAAATTATCTTCTTTCCTGAGGTACCTCCAAAGCATTGAATAATATTTGTACCATTCAAAAGATGAAGCCTAAAATAAACCGGAAGATCATTGATATAGAAAAGGAGCCGAATTGGGATTAAGGAACACGAATTCTGATAAGGAAAGAATATGATCAACGTTTTCTCTGCGATTAAATTCACTTTATTTAAGTGTTCCGTCAAATAAAACGGGAATAAAAGAATAGAAGACATGATTGTTTCGCTCGTCCGTCATTATAGAAATGTAATAATTCAAGTCTTGAGTTTCATTTACCCCCCCCCCGCCCCTCGCGACTAATGGAATATACTTGTTTATATTATCATCTCAAATGAATTTGTCGTGAAAGCGCTAGGCGGAAACAGGAAAATGTGAGCATGCGCGTAAATTTTTTAATTGTCTAATATATTTCTACGCGAGTTTAAACATTCCTGTTTTAGCCAACAGAACAACACAATCAGTTGCAATTTTATACAAAAGGAATTAGACACCAACCGCCTGACTGCAATAGATACTGAATTTGGGTTTTGGTTTCTATTGCATTTCTCCAGGAAAAAAAGAGAAACAGAGAGAGACAGAGATAGAGAGAGAGGGGGAGAGAAAGATACACATGTACACATGCACACAGATAGAGTGATATTACATATATTCTACAAATGTAAGGTCTTTACCATACTGTATATAACTTTGTAATTGAAAACAAAGCCCTACACCAAGATCAGGAATTTAAATTCAGGAAATATTTCCGCAAATAAAAGTGAACGACGAATCCAATAGTCGTATTAATTTTGACAAACAAATCAAAAAGACATTACACACGACATTAAACATTATTAGTTCCATTTGAATTGTAGTGAAATCCCTCGAATAATGACACTAGCAGGGGGAGAGGACTGACCTTTATGAAATAAAGTCATCGTCAAAGCAAACAACGTCAATTGACAAACAGAGGGAAGAAAAAATAAAAGAAATCAGCCGCTGCTTAACAATCCTGTATTCAGCTTGTTCGTGACCTTTGTAAATAGGAGGCCTATTCACTGAAAAATGACAAAGCAAGCAAGATCTATCGAACAGTCAAACTGTCTATAATGAATAAAAGCCTTTTACAAAAACATTAGAAAACTTCAAACTTGCATTGAAAAAGAGAAAAATAAGAAACATATTTATACTGAAACTAGACTTATTCAATATTAATTAAAACAGAAAGGCGAAAATGTCACAATTATTTGAAAATGAATAAGTATGTATGTATATATATATATATATATATATATATATATATATATATATATGTGCGTGTGCGTGTGTGTGCGTGCATGTATACAGTGTTTTATGAAAATATGTTTGTGTTTGTTGACGTATGCTTTTGAACAAGGATAAACATTACTTTTTATAAAATATTCTAGAAAAAAACTTCTTCACAGAAATAATAAACTTGCAACCTTATTCTTATACAAAAAAATTAATGCAATTAAAATTAAAATTAAAAATTAATGTGGAAATATTATTCAATAAAATTCAGCGTAATAGTAAAATGAAACCAATCATATAAGAAGATACCATAAAAAATAAATGAGGAATCAATTAACGCTCGTTTTGTAAAGAAATATGCAAATTAGTTAGCCTTCATGTAATCGTTAGTATATCTATAACTGAGTATATTAAAAAAGTTTGTTTTGATTATTTTTAAATGGAAAAAGCAGAGTTTTAATATAAATGGTAAAGCAGTGAGTTCTTAACTCTATGGAATTACCTGAGCTTATATTCATATCCATATTTCTTTGGTATCTTCTTAGATGATTGGTTTCATTTTACTATTATGCGTAGTTTCTACATTATATATGATTACGTAGAATGTAAGATGAAAATTTCTAGCACACGGAAATATTTTATATATATATATATATATATATATATATATATATGCATATATTCCTTTCTCTCTCTCTCTCTCTCTCTCTTATATATATATATATATATATATATATATATATATATCCACTGTGAAAAATTTCCCCACTCTATATCTGTGCCTAAATCAAAACGCAGATTCCATGAACAAAGCTTCTTTCTTAGAACTGCACGCCTGTGGAACTCTGTTCCGTCTGCCTGCTTCCCTCCGGACTACAACTTGGTTGTCTTCAAGTCCAATGTTAACACATTCCTAATGAACCGCCCCCTTAAGTAAACATTTCAGCAAATCTCCTCACTAACGTAATGTACTTGCAATAACCCTTATCCCTGAGTGGCTTCCGGGCCTTGATAAGTGGTGATCACTGTGTAAAAAAAAATATATATATATATATATATTCCAGGTAGAAAATTATTCAAAAATTA
Source organism: Euprymna scolopes (assembly GCF_053919585.1). NCBI lineage: Eukaryota > Metazoa > Mollusca > Cephalopoda > Sepiida > Sepiolidae > Euprymna > Euprymna scolopes. The sequence continues at coordinate 72,460,151 of NC_136514.1, forward strand.
ATAATAATCAAATTTCAAAAAAAGGGTTGTTGATAGTGTTCAATCAAAGAGAGCAAATTATATTTTTATTATTCTTTATGTAAATACAGTCATATCTTGCTACGATGTGCAGACCGTTTCAATCATATTTGATTTTCTCAGGCAAGAAAAATTCAAAATTCAAAAATTAAAAAGGTTCCAGACCGTTTCAAAGTTTTTAGAAGAGAAGATATACCATGACTGGCATGAAACAATGCTAAAGTTCTTATGAGTTAAATTAATTACAACAATAACATTTTCGTTAAAGAAAGGGGAGGGGGTTAAAAGGATAGATTTAGGGAAAAGTTACAGAGTGAGAAGACTTATTATTTGTGCGTGTGTCTGTGCGGGCATATGTGTACATATGTGCATTTGCGTGCGTGTCTGTATGTGTGTATGTATGATTTTATGTGTGTGTATGTATGCTTATATGTATGCATACAAATATACAAAATAAAAAAATTAAAAATAAAAGCTACTATTTGATTAGCTTAAATATTCTAACTTAGATATAAATGAAATAATTAAATATCTTATCCAATATTACAGAAAAACATCAACGTTAATTTCAAAACAAAAGATACAATTAAAATAAATAAATATAATATAAAAATAAAAAATTAAACGAAATACGCTTTGTTTTATTGATAGACAGTTGAACTAACTTGAGTCATCCTGTCTATAGTTGAACTTGAATTTATATAATCTGGACTCCTCCTTCCTTTTCTTCTCTGCAGTGTATCTATAACCCCCTCTGTATCTTTATACTACCCCTCTCTTCATAACTCTCTAACTTTTCCCTAAAACTATCCTTTTACCCCCCCCCTCCCGGTTCTTTAACGAAAATTTTATTGTTGTAATTAGTTTAACCCATCAGAACTTTAGCATTGTTTCATGCGAGTCATGGTATATCTTCTCTCCTAAAAAATTAAAAGGGTCTGGAACTTTTTTTAATTTATTTATATTTATTTTTCTTGCCTGGTTAAATCAAATATGATTGAAACGGCTGCACATCGTAGCAAGATATGACTGTATTTACATAATAATAATAATAATAATAATAATAATAATAATAATAATAATAATAATAATAATAATAATAACACGTAAGGTGACATACACATATCTGTGATAAGCTAATCAAGAACCTTGATTCCAGTAAAGCAACTGGCCCTGACAGCATCCCAATTATAGCGTTGAAAAAGCTTCAACGAGAATTTGCTCCCATACTTACAAAACTGTTTAAGCGTTGCCTTAATGAGAAGTGTTTTCCAACACCCTGGAATACCTCATCAGTATGCCCTGTATTTAAGAAATCAGGTGATAAATAATCTCCCTCTCAGTACAGACCAATAAGTCTCCTGTATGTCATGAGTAAGTTGCTGAAATCCATATTAAATAGAGAAATAGTCAACCACCTCAGCAGAAATAACCTTCTTAGTGACACGCAATATTTTCCGTTCTGCAAGACCTACAGCAGATGTGTTAACGGTTATATCTCATAGGATTAGTGAATCTCTTGACAAAGGCTTCCTTTCGATGGCAATTGCGCTTGACATATCAAAGGCCTTCGACTAGGTATGGCATAAAAGCCTACTTCACAAGATTTCCAGCTACGGTATAACTGAAACTGTTCTCTCTATCATTAAATCATTTCTCTCTGATAGGCTCATAAGAGTAGTGGTTGATAGACAAAAATCAGAGGCCCAGAGTATTAATGCTGGAGTCCCTCAAGGGTCAATCCTGGGCCCAACTCTCTTCCTGATCTACAGCAATGATCTCCCAAAACACATACTTAAATCATTCGTTGACATCTATGCTGATGACACGACCATCTACGGCAACACATCAAAGGCTGTAAATGACAAAGTTCTCTCTGATTCTCTCTCCTCTGATCTCAAGCGCGTGGTTCAGTTGGGGAAGACGTTGCTTAATGCATCTAAAACCAAACTCCTATATTTACATCATCAACGCTCTGATCCCCATCTGGCATCAATTGAAATGAATGGCTCTCGTCTAGGAGAAGCCCCGTGTTTTGCCAAGCTTCTGGGTTTGTCCTTTACTCCTTATCTGAAATGGAACACGTACATCAAGTATGTTGCCAAGGTCGCTGGAAAGATGATAGGATCCTTCTACCGCCCCAGAAGATATCTCACTACTGATGCAATTCTCTATCTATATAAAAACCAAGTACGTCCAAGGATGGAATACTGCTGACATATCTGGGCAGGAGCTGCTAAAAACAGCCTATCCTGCCTTGACAAAGTACAAAATAGACTTCGTGGCTTAATGGGGGATTCCCTTTTCTCTTCCCTCCAACCTCTCTCCCACAGAAGAGATGTTGCAAGCCTATCTTTGTTTTATCGTTATTTCCATGGCAGGTCCTCGTCTGAACTCCAATCTCTGGTCCCCCCTCGCCTATCTTTTACGAAAAACACCCGTCTAGCTGAATCCACTATCAAAAACTTTCTCCACTCTTTATCTATGCCTAAATCAAAACGTAGATTCCATGAACAAGGCATGAACTGCACGCCTGTGGAACTCTGTTCCGCCTGCCTGCTTCCCACCTGACTACAACCTGCCTGTCTTCAAGTCCAACGTAAACAAATTCCTAATGAACCGCCCCCTTAAGTAGACACTTTATTAATTCTCCACACTAACGTACTGTACTCACAATAACCCTTATCCCTGAGTGGCTTCCGGGCCTTGATAAGTGGTGATCACCTTATAAAAAAACAAAAAAAACTATATATATATATATATATATATATATATATATATATATATAAGTGATCATGTCGGTGTATGTGCGAAAATTCTCTGCTAAAGTCTCTCTGAATATTTATTCTATCGAATTGAAATTCTATATATAGGGTATTTGGAATTGTAGTACAATTCTGTTTTGGTTTTTAGCCGGTAAAATAGCAGCTGAATGATCAATATTGAAAACAAAACATTGACCTTGGCTTGACATAAGTCGAATATACCCATTTTTTCTGCACACGCCTTAATTAAAAGTTATAGGTTAAAAAATGTTATTTTTTGTAGATTTAATACACGTATTGATTTATGTCATACGCTAACCTGGACAGCTGTGAGTTTTTGGTTTCAATTCTAGCTGAAGGCACACAAGTCATTTTTTTTACTATTGAAATCTCTATTATATATTGGGTACAATATAATAATCGATAAATAATTGGCTCTATAATAATAAATACGAAATGTACATTAATTAAAATATTTTTTAAGCGTATTTTACGATCGGGCAACGCCGAGCGGCCTGCTAGTTTTTACTGTTGTCGACGAATATAAGGTTGTTTCATTTTTTATTATCATTCACCAAAAGAAAGCGAAAATACTTTGACCGTGTTTTTATTTTCGTTTTTAGGGAATGGCAGACGTAATACTTTTAGCGGCTCTTTAGCAAAAGATCTGCATTTTCATGCATAAATGCACAGAGTAAATGGACGTATCTCCAGAATACCATTTTTTGCTTTTTGTGAGTTTTTTCTTCACGAATGTCTAAGGGTATCTTCTTCGCAGTCTTATCGCTGTTTAGAAATTGCTTATCGGCATTGCCACCTTCGTCTTCAATTTTCTTCAGAAATGTCCAGATATTCTGTTTCCTACTCTTTTCAACATCCATCCCTTTTTTTACACAGCTGAGAAACTTCGCGGTTGATTCGCACAATATTAAAAGCCATCTCACTTCTAATGGTTCCAACCGTTTTCAACGCATACGCTTCGATTTACAAGAACCTCACAGCGAATTCGAAATTTACAAAAAAAAAAAAAAAATGGCAGCTGAATTAACAGAGAGCGCACCATTTATGACAATCTACGTGCCACTAGGCCAGTTTTAACGGTTTTTCGTTTTTTTATTTGGATTATTTACCCTACTTCTCTCAACTTGAGTGCTATCTATACGGCGTTTCGGTCGATGTAACCTCCGACCTTCTCCAGATGTATCTTGTCGAAATCAGGAATCTTTATGTCAAACTCGGGAATTTGCACCAAATTTCGAACTAAACCTTTAATTTGATCCCCGTAGAAGTTTGTCTGTGTCATACCAATCCCGTTTGAATCAATAATATTTTTTTTTTCAATTATGCCACAAGTAATATTTAGTCCCGAAATCTTGCGCGTACTATAAAAAACAAACAAACATAACGTTCCTTTCATCTTTTATATTGTTCTTCCATAGGAAACACATGTGCGTAGTCACAAATGCAGCAGAGTACTTTGATATGTCTCATTTTTTATGGAAAATGAGCGAGAAAAGTCATGAACTCACTTGATGTAAGGAATTAAATAAATAACACTTTAATGTTAAAAACTTAGTAATGATAAGTGTTAAATTGACAGATTTCAGCCCAGAAATCAGAAATTATGCCCCTTTGTCAGAAACATCGCTCATGGAATTTGAGGACTAAAGGAGCAAATAAGGAAAACAAAAGTGACAAAGTTGCTGAAAGTAAACTTAAGCTCACATTTCTACTCTTCTTGCTGTTTTGTTTGCCTTTTAAGGGCATATCATGTTCAAAGCAGAAAAGGGAGTGAATGCTGTTTTTATTTATCGACTGTAGATTTGACAAAAGCAGTTTATTTTCAACCAATCATAGCATTAGAAATATTCAGTTCCAAAATCTTGTTTTTCTCACCTTTTTCCTATTTTCTTCCGCATACAACACACAAGTCCCTTCAGGTGTCTCTTATTGAACTCGGAGATTTGCACGGAATTTCGAACAGAAATCTTTGAATGACGCCCTCACTAAGGATGAAACCTTCAACCTCCAGAAGAGTGTAATTTTCAACTGAATTTTATAAATCCTCAATGTTGGCGACACTCAAAATACTTCAGACAGAACTAGAATATGCGTCCATTGTGGATTAAATAAAGGGCTTGATTCGAAATTCTGTGCTGATTCCTTAGTTCGACAAACATCCCTGAGTTTAACAAGATGCACCTAAAGAAGGTCGAAACTTACATCGACTTAAATGTTGTGAAAATAGCATTCAAGATGAGAACAGTAGCCCCCCCAAATCCAAACAATACGAATAGTAATTCTTTATCTAAAAAATTCAGAAGCACATGTACTCAATTTCACTTTTGTTCATCTAGAACGTTAGTTGAATTCTTCGAACATACACATTCTGTACCTAACTTTAGTCTTGGTTGCAACAAAGTTGTCCTACTAAACTATACTAATATATTTTTGTCTACTAAACTATACTAATATATTTTTGTCTACTAAACTATACTACTATATTTTTGTCTACTAAACTATACTAATATATTTTTGTCTACTAAACTATACTAATATATTTTTGTCTACTAAGCTATACTAATATATTTTTGTCTACTAAACTATACTACTATATTTTTGTCTACTAAACTATACTAGCGTATTTTGTCTTTTTTTTTACAGCACACTGGAGAAATTATTTAAGTCATTAATATCTGTCACCTAAACAAAACAAATAAATACATCTCACCAACATTTTGGATTGAAGTCGAAAAGAGTTTATCAAACGTTTCATTAACAGTTTCGGTTTCTTTGTTTTACAGAGTGATCGCCAGAGATTTGTCGAAAATAACAATATTTGCACGTTGATGTTTTAGAATCAGGAGTTTCTACATGGATTAATTCGAAAGCGGAAACTCCTTCTAGTCATGTTATATATTGGTATCCTACGCTAGTAAATAGAGATTGCATTAACTAGTACGAATTTCAGGTTAGAGTTACATAAAGTATATATCAGGACAACCTGAACATCTGTGAGAAGGATGAAAGTCTTTAGAGATCTCGTTCGGTGCTTTTTGCTTTACGATTTCAAAGTGGGCTTATCAGTAGCTGTATCAAGTCACCACATATGTCAAGCGTTTACGGCCATTAAAGAGGGTTTTTAACGTGTGGTGTACTTATAAGACAGTTCAACGTTTTCGATAAAACAGTTAGATTTCAACTGCACCACTTAGGTAAGACGTACAAACTGAGCAAGTGAGTTCTGGAAACACTGTTTGAAGTCCACAAGGGACAACGAGTGGCAGTCTATGTATCACTGGTTTCTCACCACCATACTGCATCCTTATTCAATCGAATGCTTACCAGCGATGAAAAGTGCGTTCTGTACGAAACTCCCAAGCATTCCATACATTGGTTGTCTTCTCAAGATGCTGTCCATCACACCACAAGATCCCTTATGCATCCACGCAAGATTAGGCTTTCTGTCTGATGGAGAGATCGTCAAATGGTTTATTATGAACTGCTACCAATGAGTCAAACGGTCACTTGAGACATATACTCACAGCAATTAAAACGTGTGAAACAGGCATTGCGTCAGAAGGAACCAGCGTTCGTGAATCGCACAAGTGTGTTTTTCTTCTATGACAACGCCAGGCTGCATGTAGCTTGAGTGGTCAAGAATACTACACAGCAACTTGGGTGAGAGACTTTGTGCCATTCACATTATTCATCTGACCTTTCGCCATCCGCTTACCACATTTCCCACTCTTTAGATAATGATCCACGTGGAAAATTCTTCACTAATGAAGCAGATTTGGGTCAAGCCCTCATGGACTCCTTTGCATCCAAACCCTCGAGTTTTTTCGCAAGGGCAAATTGACAAAAAGTGCTGGATATCGATGTCGGTTACTTCGAAGACTAAATATACGTTACACATACCGTGAGAAATTTTTTCATTTAAAAACCGACAGAGCTTTTTTGCTTACCTTGTCGTTAGGAAATTGGTCCCAAAATGCATTATTTTTTATCTTTTCATGTTTGATGTATTCGCGTAAAACACAAAATTATATATTTTATATAAAATATATAAATGTGAAGTTACCATTAATATTGTTTTGTATTTTTATTATTTATTTATCATTGTAATTGTCATATGCGAATATGTAAAGATTATATAAACTAGTGTGAAAGTCGGCAAGGATACATTAAGTGCATGTCAAGACAACCTGGCGGAAAATGGAAATAGATTCAGTTAGTGTGTGGGTTCAAAGGTTAACTTCCTAGAAAAAACGCGCTAGAAAGCCAGGGAATGATATTATATAGAAACCACAGTCATGTGTTCGTGACATAGAACAGAGTTTGAAAGCAGCTTCGAGAATCAAGAGAGACGACACACGTTCTGAACATGTTGACAAGAACTAAAGGAGTGTCACCACGATGATGTCGTCTGCGTCTCTCAATCTCCAAGTAGAAAATACGGTTATGAAGTAATAAGAATTAAATTGGTTTCTCCTTCCACGAACAACTATTCTCTAAATATACAACCTTTGAACACCAACAAGTCTCCATTGTTTTTCATGAACGAGTAGATTTGTCTTTAGTAAACAAAACGACCCTGGTGTCTAACTCTGTCTCCTGGGGAGGCATTGCAAATAGAAATAGGATCGTAAAAGTATGTAAAAAGACTTAGTTGATTTTTTCTTGATCTCGAACTGGCAATAACGCACAACTGCACAAGATTGCGTTTGTTGAAAACGACGTGCAAACGGTTCATTTACTGTTTGTGATTAAAGTTGGAATGTTATATAGCAATACATCTAGAAAAAATGGCTGCTAAATACTCACACAGAGTGACGTGCAGATGAGAGGCAACGCGAAGGAACAGTAGCCACGGGCATCCAAATTACGATGATCATATTCAAGCAATCTCTTTTTCTTATGAAATTACTGTACAAGGACATATGTAATATTTTCAATAAACGAAATAAAAGCCTTTATACATACGTGCGGGATGTTTATACGCGGTTGTCTGACGTCACTACGTCTCTTCGTTATTTTGTCTAACGCTTGCTACAGAAATAAGTTTCTTTTCATGACGAAAGAGGACACAGAAGACGTTCGCCAAAAAGCTTTCCATAAATGTCTTTATTTGGAGAGAATCAACTAAGGATTGTATAATCAATCCATTATATTATCATTTTCAGTCCCCCACCCCTAATTTCTGGCTCCCATCTTATCTCGCAATTACTTATAACGTCACCAACTAACTTCGGAAGAACCCCCCCCATCCGATTTTGTTTTATATCATAAGTTGCTTAAAACGTGATTAGTTAAAGTTCAGAATAAAATCACGCTTTCTCTTAACGGTTAATTTAAAAAAAAAAAAAATCTTCTGAACGCTATTAAAAGTTAAATTCTTCACTAGTTTGGAGACGGAATGCGTTGTTGTGATAAGTGATTTTTTTCTCTACTAATTCGCACTTTTTATTTTAAGATTCAAATATTAATAACTACATTTTATTTCAGTATTTAATTTATGTATTTCTGTTGTATTAAATGCTAGCTTCTTTTTTTTTTTTTTTTTTTTTTTTCTCGTCCATAAATGTTTATCTACCAAGTTGATCTTAAATATTGTATAATCAATCCATTATATTATCATTTTCAGTCCCCCACCCCTAATTTCTGGCTCCCATCTTATCTCGCAATTACTTATAACGTCACCAACTAACTTCGGAAGAACCCCCCCCATCCGATTTTGTTTTATATCATAAGTTGCTTAAAACGTGATTAGTTAAAGTTCAGTATAAAATCACGCTTTCTCTTAACGGTTAATTTAAAAAAAAAAAAAATCTTCTGAACGCTATTAAAAGTTAAATTCTTCACTAGTTTGGAGACGGAATGCGTTGTTGTGATAAGTGATTTTTTTCTCTACTAATTCGCACTTTTTATTTTAAGATTCAAATATTAATAACTACATTTTATTTCAGTATTTAATTTATGTATTCCTGTTGTATTAAATGCTAGCTTCTTTTTTTTTTTTTTTTTTTTCTCGTCCATAAATGTTTATCTACCAAGTTGATCTTAAATATTGTATAATCAATCCATTATATTATCATTTTCAGTCCCCCACCCCTAATTTCTGGCTCCCATCTTATCTCGCAATTACTTATAACGTCACCAACTAACTTCGGAAGAACCCCCCCCCATCCGATTTTGTTTTATATCATAAGTTGCTTAAAACGTGATTAGTTAAAGTTCAGAATAAAATCACGCTTTCTCTTAACGGTTAATTTAAAAAAAAAAAATCTTCTGAACGCTATTAAAAGTTAAATTCTTCACTAGTTTGGAGACGGAATGCGTTGTTGTGATAAGTGATTTTTTTCTCTACTAATTCGCACTTTTTATTTTAAGATTCAAATATTAATAACTACATTTTATTTCAGTATTTAATTTATGTATTTCTGTTGTATTAAATGCTAGCTTCTTTTTTTTTTTTTTTTTTTTTTTTCTCGTCCATAAATGTTTATCTACCAAGTTGATCTTAAATATTGTATAATCAATCCATTATATTATCATTTTCAGTCCCCCACCCCTAATTTCTGGCTCCCATCTTATCTCGCAATTACTTATAACGTCACCAACTAACTTCGGAAGAACCCCTCCCCCTATCCGATTTTGTTTTATATCATAAGTTGCTTAAAACGTGATGAGTTAAAGTTCAGAATAAAATCACGCTTTCTCTTAACGGTTAATTTAAAAAAAAAAAATCTTCTGAACGCTATTAAAAGTTAAATTCTTCACTAGTTTGGAGACGGAATGCGTTGTTGTGATAAGTGATTTTTTTCTCTACTAATTCGCACTTTTTATTTTAAGATTCAAATATTAATAACTACATTTTATTTCAGTATTTAATTTATGTATTTCTGTTGTATTAAATGCTAGCTTCTTTTTTTTTCTTTTTTTTTTCTCGTCCATAAATGTTTATCTACCAAGTTGATCTTAAATATTGTATAATCAATCCATTATATTATCATTTTCAGTCCCCCACCCCTAATTTCTGGCTCCCATCTTATCTCGCAATTACTTATAACGTCACCAACTAACTTCGGAAGAACCCCCCCCATCCGATTTTGTTTTATATCATAAGTTGCTTAAAACGTGATTAGTTAAAGTTCAGAATAAAATCACGCTTTCTCTTAACGGTTAATTTAAAAAAAAAAATCTTCTGAACGCTATTAAAAGTTAAATTCTTCACTAGTTTGGAGACGGAATGCGTTGTTGTGATAAGTGATTTTTTTCTCTACTAATTCGCACTTTTTATTTTAAGATTCAAATATTAATAACTACATTTTATTTCAGTATTTAATTTATGTATTTCTGTTGTATTAAATGCTAGCTTCTTTTTTTTTTTTCTCGTCCATAAATGTTTATCTACCAAGTTGATCTTAAATATTGTATAATCAATCCATTATATTATCATTTTCAGTCCCCCACCCCTAATTTCTGGCTCCCATCTTATCTCGCAATTACTTATAACGTCACCAACTAACTTCGGAAGAACCCCCCCCATCCGATTTTGTTTTATATCATAAGTTGCTTAAAACGTGATTAGTTAAAGTTCAGAATAAAATCACGCTTTCTCTTAACGGTTAATTTAAAAAAAAAAAAATCTTCTGAACGCTATTAAAAGTTAAATTCTTCACTAGTTTGGAGACGGAATGCGTTGTTGTGATAAGTGATTTTTTTCTCTACTAATTCGCACTTTTTATTTTAAGATTCAAATATTAATAACTACATTTTATTTCAGTATTTAATTTATGTATTTCTGTTGTATTAAATGCTAGCTTCTTTTTTTTTTTTTTTTTTTTCTCGTCCATAAATGTTTATCTACCAAGTTGATCTTAAATATTGTATAATCAATCCATTATATTATCATTTTCAGTCCCCCACCCCTAATTTCTGGCTCCCATCTTATCTCGCAATTACTTATAACGTCACCAACTAACTTCGGAAGAACCCCCCCCATCCGATTTTGTTTTATATCATAAGTTGCTTAAAACGTGATTAGTTAAAGTTCAGAATAAAATCACGCTTTCTCTTAACGGTTAATTTAAAAAAAAAAAATCTTCTGAACGCTATTAAAAGTTAAATTCTTCACTAGTTTGGAGACGGAATGCGTTGTTGTGATAAGTGATTTTTTTCTCTACTAATTCGCACTTTTTATTTTAAGATTCAAATATTAATAACTACATTTTATTTCAGTATTTAATTTATGTATTTCTGTTGTATTAAATGCTAGCTTCTTTTTTTTTTTTTTTTTTTTTTTCTCGTCCATAAATGTTTATCTACCAAGTTGATCTTAAATATTGTATAATCAATCCATTATATTATCATTTTCAGTCCCCCACCCCTAATTTCTGGCTCCCATCTTATCTCGCAATTACTTATAACGTCACCAACTAACTTCGGAAGAACCCCCCCCCATCCGATTTTGTTTTATATCATAAGTTGCTTAAAACGTGATTAGTTAAAGTTCAGAATAAAATCACGCTTTCTCTTAACGGTTAATTTAAAAAAAAAATCTTCTGAACGCTATTAAAAGTTAAATTCTTCACTAGTTTGGAGACGGAATGCGTTGTTGTGATAAGTGATTTTTTTCTCTACTAATTCGCACTTTTTATTTTAAGATTCAAATATTAATAACTACATTTTATTTCAGTAATTTATGTATTCCTGTTGTATTAAATGCTAGCTTCTTTTTTTTTTTTTTTTTTTTTCTCGTCCATAAATGTTTATCTACCAAGTTGATCTTAAATATTGTATAATCAATCCATTATATTATCATTTTCAGTCCCCCACCCCTAATTTCTGGCTCCCATCTTATCTCGCAATTGCTTATAACGTCACCAACTAACTTCGGAAGAACCCCCCCATCCGATTTTGTTTTATATCATAAGTTGCTTAAAACGTGATTAGTTAAAGTTCAGAATAAAATCACGCTTTCTCTTAACGGTTAATTTAAAAAAAAAAAAAATCTTCTGAACGCTATTAAAAGTTAAATTCTTCACTAGTTTGGAGACGGAATGCGTTGTTGTGATAAGTGATTTTTTTCTCTACTAATTCGCACTTTTTATTTTAAGATTCAAATATTAATAACTACATTTTATTTCAGTATTTAATTTATGTATTTCTGTTGTATTAAATGCTAGCTTCTTCTTTTTTTTTTTTTTTTTTCTCGTTCATAAATGTTTATCTACCAAGTTGATCTTAAATATTGTATAATCAATCCATTATATTATCATTTTCAGTCCCCCACCCCTAATTTCTGGCTCCCATCTTATCTCGCAATTACTTATAACGTCACCAACTAACTTCGGAAGAACCCCCCCCCCCATCCGATTTTGTTTTATATCATAAGTTGCTTAAAACGTGATTAGTTAAAGTTCAGAATAAAATCACGCTTTCTCTTAACGGTTAATTTAAAAAAAAAAAATCTTCTGAACGCTATTAAAAGTTAAATTCTTCACTAGTTTGGAGACGGAATGCGTTGTTGTGATAAGTGATTTTTTTCTCTACTAATTCGCACTTTTTATTTTAAGATTCAAATATTAATAACTACATTTTATTTCAGTATTTAATTTATGTATTTCTGTTGTATTAAATGCTAGCTTCTTTTTTTTTTTTTCTCGTCCATAAATGTTTATCTACCAAGTTGATCTTAAATATTGTATAATCAATCCATTATATTATCATTTTCAGTCCCCCACCCCTAATTTCTGGCTCCCATCTTATCTCGCAATTACTTATAACGTCACCAACTAACTTCGGAAGAACCCCCCCCCCCCATCCGATTTTGTTTTATATCATAAGTTGCTTAAAACGTGATTAGTTAAAGTTCAGAATAAAATCACGCTTTCTCTTAACGGTTAATTTAAAAAAAAAAAAAATCTTCTGAACGCTATTAAAAGTTAAATTCTTCACTAGTTTGGAGACGGAATGCGTTGTTGTGATAAGTGATTTTTTTCTCTACTAATTCGCACTTTTTATTTTAAGATTCAAATATTAATAACTACATTTTATTTCAGTATTTAATTTATGTATTTCTGTTGTATTAAATGCTAGCTTCTTTTTTTTTTTTTTTTTTTTTTTTTCTCGTCCATAAATGTTTATCTACCAAGTTGATCTTAAATATTGTATAATCAATCCATTATATTATCATTTTCAGTCCCCCACCCCTAATTTCTGGCTCCCATCTTATCTCGCAATTACTTATAACGTCACCAACTAACTTCGGAAGAACCCCCCCCCCCATCCGATTTTGTTTTATATCATAAGTTGCTTAAAACGTGATTAGTTAAAGTTCAGAATAAAATCACGCTTTCTCTTAACGGTTAATTTAAAAAAAAAAAAAAATCTTCTGAACGCTATTAAAAGTTAAATTCTTCACTAGTTTGGAGACGGAATGCGTTGTTGTGATAAGTGATTTTTTTCTCTACTAATTCGCACTTTTTATTTTAAGATTCAAATATTAATAACTACATTTTATTTCAGTATTTAATTTATGTATTTCTGTTGTATTAAATGCTAGCTTCTTTTTTTTTTTTTTTTTCTCGTCCATAAATGTTTATCTACCAAGTTGATCTTAAATATTGTATAATCAATCCATTATATTATCATTTTCAGTCCCCCACCCCTAATTTCTGGCTCCCATCTTATCTCGCAATTACTTATAACGTCACCAACTAACTTCGGAAGAACCCCCCCCATCCGATTTTGTTTTATATCATAAGTTGCTTAAAACGTGATTAGTTAAAGTTCAGAATAAAATCACGCTTTCTCTTAACGGTTAATTTAAAAAAAAAAAAATCTTCTGAACGCTATTAAAAGTTAAATTCTTCACTAGTTTGGAGACGGAATGCGTTGTTGTGATAAGTGATTTTTTTCTCTACTAATTCGCACTTTTTATTTTAAGATTCAAATATTAATAACTACATTTTATTTCAGTATTTAATTTATGTATTTCTGTTGTATTAAATGCTAGCTTCTTTTTTTTTTTTTTTTTTTTTTTCTCGTCCATAAATGTTTATCTACCAAGTTGATCTTAAATATTGTATAATCAATCCATTATATTATCATTTTCAGTCCCCCACCCCTAATTTCTGGCTCCCATCTTATCTCGCAATTACTTATAACGTCACCAACTAACTTCGGAAGAACCCCCCCCATCCGATTTTGTTTTATATCATAAGTTGCTTAAAACGTGATTAGTTAAAGTTCAGAATAAAATCACGCTTTCTCTTAACGGTTAATTTAAAAAAAAAAAAATCTTCTGAACGCTATTAAAAGTTAAATTCTTCACTAGTTTGGAGACGGAATGCGTTGTTGTGATAAGTGATTTTTTTCTCTACTAATTCGCACTTTTTATTTTAAGATTCAAATATTAATAACTACATTTTATTTCAGTATTTAATTTATGTATTTCTGTTGTATTAAATGCTAGCTTCTTTTTTTTTTTTTTTCTCGTCCATAAATGTTTATCTACCAAGTTGATCTTAAATATTGTATAATCAATCCATTATATTATCATTTTCAGTCCCCCACCCCTAATTTCTGGCTCCCATCTTATCTCGCAATTACTTATAACGTCACCAACTAACTTCGGAAGAACCCCCCCCATCCGATTTTGTTTTATATCATAAGTTGCTTAAAACGTGATTAGTTAAAGTTCAGAATAAAATCACGCTTTCTCTTAACGGTTAATTTAAAAAAAAAAAAAATCTTCTGAACGCTATTAAAAGTTAAATTCTTCACTAGTTTGGAGACGGAATGCGTTGTTGTGATAAGTGATTTTTTTCTCTACTAATTCGCACTTTTTATTTTAAGATTCAAATATTAATAACTACATTTTATTTCAGTATTTAATTTATGTATTTCTGTTGTATTAAATGCTAGCTTCTTTTTTTTTTTTTTTTTTTTTTTCTCGTCCATAAATGTTTATCTACCAAGTTGATCTTAAATATTGTATAATCAATCCATTATATTATCATTTTCAGTCCCCCACCCCTAATTTCTGGCTCCCATCTTATCTCGCAATTACTTATAACGTCACCAACTAACTTCGGAAGAACCCCCCCCATCCGATTTTGTTTTATATCATAAGTTGCTTAAAACGTGATTAGTTAAAGTTCAGAATAAAATCACGCTTTCTCTTAACGGTTAATTTAAAAAAAAAAAATCTTCTGAACGCTATTAAAAGTTAAATTCTTCACTAGTTTGGAGACGGAATGCGTTGTTGTGATAAGTGATTTTTTTCTCTACTAATTCGCACTTTTTATTTTAAGATTCAAATATTAATAACTACATTTTATTTCAGTATTTAATTTATGTATTTCTGTTGTATTAAATGCTAGCTTCTTTTTTTTTTTTTTTTTTCTCGTCCATATCTACCAAGTTGATCTTAAATATTGTATAATCAATCCATTATATTATCATTTTCAGTCCCCCACCCCTAATTTCTGGCTCCCATCTTATCTCGCAATTACTTATAACGTCACCAACTAACTTCGGAAGAACCCCCCCCATCCGATTTTGTTTTATATCATAAGTTGCTTAAAACGTGATTAGTTAAAGTTCAGAATAAAATCACGCTTTCTCTTAACGGTTAATTTAAAAAAAAAAAATCTTCTGAACGCTATTAAAAGTTAAATTCTTCACTAGTTTGGAGACGGAATGCGTTGTTGTGATAAGTGATTTTTTTCTCTACTAATTCGCACTTTTTATTTTAAGATTCAAATATTAATAACTACATTTTATTTCAGTATTTAATTTATGTATTTCTGTTGTATTAAATGCTAGCTTCTTTTTTTTTTTTTTTTTTTTTTCTCGTCCATAAATGTTTATCTACCAAGTTGATCTTAAATATTGTATAATCAATCCATTATATTATCATTTTCAGTCCCCCACCCCTAATTTCTGGCTCCCATCTTATCTCGCAATTACTTATAACGTCACCAACTAACTTCGGAAGAACCCCCCCCCCCATCCGATTTTGTTTTATATCATAAGTTGCTTAAAACGTGATTAGTTAAAGTTCAGAATAAAATCACGCTTTCTCTTAACGGTTAATTTAAAAAAAAAAAAAATCTTCTGAACGCTATTAAAAGTTAAATTCTTCACTAGTTTGGAGACGGAATGCGTTGTTGTGATAAGTGATTTTTTTCTCTACTAATTCGCACTTTTTATTTTAAGATTCAAATATTAATAACTACATTTTATTTCAGTATTTAATTTATGTATTTCTGTTGTATTAAATGCTAGCTTCTTTTTTTTTTTTTTTTTTTTTTTTTCTCGTCCATAAATGTTTATCTACCAAGTTGATCTTAAATATTGTATAATCAATCCATTATATTATCATTTTCAGTCCCCCACCCCTAATTTCTGGCTCCCATCTTATCTCGCAATTACTTATAACGTCACCAACTAACTTCGGAAGAACCCCCCCCCCATCCGATTTTGTTTTATATCATAAGTTGCTTAAAACGTGATTAGTTAAAGTTCAGAATAAAATCACGCTTTCTCTTAACGGTTAATTTAAAAAAAAAAAAAATCTTCTGAACGCTATTAAAAGTTAAATTCTTCACTAGTTTGGAGACGGAATGCGTTGTTGTGATAAGTGATTTTTTTCTCTACTAATTCGCACTTTTTATTTTAAGATTCAAATATTAATAACTACATTTTATTTCAGTATTTAATTTATGTATTTCTGTTGTATTAAATGCTAGCTTCTTTTTTTTTTTTTTTTCTCGTCCATAAATGTTTATCTACCAAGTTGATCTTAAATATTGTATAATCAATCCATTATATTATCATTTTCAGTCCCCCACCCCTAATTTCTGGCTCCCATCTTATCTCGCAATTACTTATAACGTCACCAACTAACTTCGGAAGAACCCCCCCCATCCGATTTTGTTTTATATCATAAGTTGCTTAAAACGTGATTAGTTAAAGTTCAGAATAAAATCACGCTTTCTCTTAACGGTTAATTTAAAAAAAAAAAATCTTCTGAACGCTATTAAAAGTTAAATTCTTCACTAGTTTGGAGACGGAATGCGTTGTTGTGATAAGTGATTTTTTTCTCTACTAATTCGCACTTTTTATTTTAAGATTCAAATATTAATAACTACATTTTATTTCAGTATTTAATTTATGTATTTCTGTTGTATTAAATGCTAGCTTCTTTTTTTTTTTTTTTTTTTTTCTCGTCCATAAATGTTTATTTATCTACCGAGTTGATTGCAAAAATAGATTACCTAATTGTACTCATTTTTAGTTCGTGGGAGGGGAATCTATCACCATACTTTCCCTTAAACAGGTCTGTTGGACTTTTATTAAGTACAATACTTAATAGTTATTTTTTATTTATTTATTTATTTATTTTTTATTTTTTAATGGAGAGTAGAAAACGCATTGTGGATGC
The DNA here is from genome assembly GCF_053919585.1 of Euprymna scolopes. NCBI lineage: Eukaryota > Metazoa > Mollusca > Cephalopoda > Sepiida > Sepiolidae > Euprymna > Euprymna scolopes. The sequence continues at coordinate 72,477,392 of NC_136514.1, forward strand.
GTTATCGGCAGCTCCTGTTACTCTCGCTTCTTCTTATTTGTCCCTCAGTCCTCATTTTTTAAATGAGTGATTTTTCTGACAAAGGGAGAAGAAAAAGCTGTTTTCTAGGTTGGCAGTATTTTTGCGCGAACAGTTGGCAGAGTGGGTGGAAATTTTCTGTTTCTATGTCTATCCTTGTAGCCATGTCACTAGTAAGGGTGCTGGAGGTAAACGTTTTGTCTGGGCTGACGTTATCCGCCTGATAGTCAGGGACCCGAACCTTGGATTAACCACTAAGGAGGCTGTCCTATCAGCAGGTGCAAAGTACTGGGGCTGCTGTATTGCCATTTGGTGAATGGAATCTGGACCATGCAGTAGCTTCTGGTGGGGCCTCTCGATGCCATACTAGTGGGTAATTGTTACGGCTTTACCTTATCATGTGGTACAAAAAAAAATCTTCGTTTCTTTTTCTCTCTTAGTTTCCCCTTTCTGTCCTGCTCTAAGTAAATCTGTCGACCTAGTCCACAAATTCCAAAATTTCATCATGACAAGTTTCAAGAAAAAATACACGATTAAACCCGGTTCTCCAACTTCCAACGTAGACCCCTACTACCATGTCTCCTTCTCCAACATCAGGGGTCTACGTTCTAACCTTCCAGAGGTTGAAACCCAATTACAGGAGACTAAACCAGACCTTTTATTTTTAAGTGAAACTGGCATTGGACAGGCTATTTCCCTAGATGAGTTTGCAATTACAGGATACTCTAACTTAACTTCTAAATCTGACCCCCAAGATCGCCATGGGCATGGAATATGTGCCTATATTAAAGATAGCTTTCCATGTGGGAGGGACATCTCCAGGGAAGATCCTAACTTACCCTATATGTGCTTCCGGGTTGCTTTAGCTCACACTACTGCATTTATATTTACTCTCTATCGCCCCCACAACAGCGGAGTTACTATCTTTCAAAGCATATCTGAGAAAATTGACCAAGTCCTTTCTACTTATCCTTCAGCTAACATTCACGTATGTGGAGACTTCAATGTTCACAACGTCGAATGGTTGACCCACTCAAACAAGACCGATGATGAGGGGAGGTTCTGTCATGATTTCTCCATTGCCTATGACCTCACTCAGATTGTTCAGGAACCTACCCGTGTCCCCGATAATGACGGCCAGTATGCGAGCCTACTAGACCTTTTTCTCACAACTTGCCCTGAACTATGTTCAGTTTCTGTTCTGTCACCTCTTGGATCTTCCGACCACTCTGTTGTATCAATTAAGATAAAAATGAAATGTAATAAGTCCCCAGACGTACCACTTCATCGTACAGTATATCGATACACTAAGGCTGACTGGGATAGCTTCCGTACATTTATATCTGATCTACCTCTGCATTCCATGTTTAAAAAGGATGTGTCCTCTATAGTATTAGACCTAACTGAATGGTTAATTGTAGGTATTGACCATTTCATACCCTCTAAAAAGTTTCAGCAAAAACCTAACAGCCAGCCATGGTTCTCTCCAGAATGTGCTGCTGCCATTGCGCACAGAAATCACTTTTTCCACTGCTTCAAACGTAATAGATGTATGGAAACTAAAGCCGTTTTCAGGACTGCCAGCAACCATTGTAAGAAAGTAATAAGGAACGCAAGAGAGTTGTATGCTCAATCTGTTAAGTCCAAAGTAGCTGAGCAGCGGCTTGGTTCCCACCAGGTTTGGCAAATAGCAAACAGAATCCTGAACAGAAGCGTGTGCTCCATCCCAACTATTATCAATGGACCTGAGGTAATCTCGTCAGCATCAGACAAAGCCAAACTCTTTGTCAAGAACTTTGCAGCTAATTCTACCCTTTGCGACCAAGACCGCCAACCCCCAATATTTCCTCCTGTATCAGAAAACACGCTATGTGATATACGTATATCTGTACGTCATGTTGCCAAGCTAATCAAAAACCTTGATTCCAGTAAAGTAACTGGCCCTGATGGTATTCCAATTATAGTACTCAAAAAACTTCAACCTGAACTAGCGCCCATACTTACAAAACTGTTTAAACGTTGTCTTAAGGAGAATAGTTTCCCATCTTCCTGGAAAATCTCATCAGTATGCCCTGTATTTAAGAATTCAGGTGATCGCTCATCCCCCTCTCAGTACAGGCCAATAAGTCTCCTGTGCGTCATGAGTAAGTTGCTAGAATCTGTGTTAAATACAGAAGTAATCAAACATCTCAACAAAAATAACCTTCTTAGTGACACTCAATATGGTTTCCGTTCTGCTAGATCTACAGCAGATGTCCTTACAGTTATATCGCATAGGATTAGCAAATCTCTCGACGGTGGCAATCTTTCTAGGGCAATTGCTCTTGACATATCTAAAGCCTTTGATAGGGTATGGCATAAAGGTTTACTTCATAAGATCGCTAGCTATGGTATAGCTGGAAAAGTCTTCTCAATTATTAAATCATTTCTTTCTGATAGGTTCATAAGAGTAGTAGTTGAGGGGCAAAAATCAGAAGCTCACAGTATTAATGCCGGTGTCCCTCAGGGATCCATCCTGGGCCCAACTCTTTTCCTGATCTACATTAATGATCTTCCAAATCATATCCTTACATCATTTGTAGACATTTATGCTGACGACACTACCATTTATGGTACCACATCTAAGACAGTAAACGAGCAAGTACTCTCCAATTCTCTCTCCTCTGATCTTGAGCATGTAGTACAATGGGGAAAGGAGTGGCTGGTTACTTTTAATGCATCTAAAACCAAGCTTCTCTCTTTACATCATCAACATTTTAATCCACATTTGTCATCAATTGAAATGAATGGCTCTCGTCTTCAGGAGGCCTCAAGTTTTGACAAGCTTCTGGGCTTGACCATTACTCCTGATCTTAAATGGAACACGTATATCAAATCTGTTGCCAAGGCCGCTGGAAAAATGGTGGGATCTTTCTATCGATCCAGTAGATATCTCACTGCTGATGCTATTCTCTATCTATATAAGAGCCAGGTACGTCCAAGGATGGAATACTGTTGTCACATCTGGGCAGGAGCTGCTAGAAAGGACTTGTCCTGCCTTGATAGAGTTCAAAATAGACTTCGTAGCCTCGTAGGAGATGTCCTTTTCTCCTCCTTACAACCTCTATCTCACAGAAGAGATGTTGCGAGTTTGTCTCTGATGTATCGTTATTTTCATGGAAAGTGTTCAACTGAGCTTCAATCTATGGTCCCCCCTCACCAAACTTTCACAAGAAACACTCGTCTAGCTGTAAACACTATCAATAATTTCCCCCAGTCTTTATCTGTGCCTAAACCTAAACATAGATTCCATGAACAAAGCTTCTTTCTTAGAACTGCACGCCTGTGGAATTGTCTTCCGTTTTCCTGCTTTCCGGCTGACTACAATATGGTTGTGTTCAAGTCTAAGGTAAATAAGTTCTTGATGAGCCGTTCCATATAAGTTATTAAATTTACCAAATTTTCATTACTAATGATTACTATATTGACCAACTTCTACTGTACACTCTTTAACCCTTATCCTTGAGTGGCCTCTGGGCCTTGATAATGTGGTGATGCCTTTGTAAAAAAAAAAAAAAAAAAAAAAAAAGGAGAAGGCGATCAATATTCTCTTACCCAATTATTTACCTCTTAACTTATTTTTCTAACTTATTGAAATGAGAGACGCACACAGACGGCGAGATATCCTTTCGGTTAGATTAACGAGTTTTCTATGTTATTGGCGGTGTCTCATTAACACTGCTTCCACGGATAGACTGATTTGAAAACCTTAATTTTCTCTCGGCTCAAAAAACGTGACGTCATTCGTCATCCTTCGACTTCTGCTGTGTCTACCGTTTGACCTGTTGCCATCTGACTCAACTTTACCTCACCTGTCTATGAGTACGATTCTGTTTGTGAATTCAGGTTATCATTACATTCACTAAACGTGGACCTTGTTACAATTTACACTAGCTAATTCAATTGCGACTTACATGAAGTCCCTAACATGCATACTTGAGTCATTGGAGTATACAAATCAAGGAGTTTATCTTAATCAATTCTAAATATTTACATGGCACAGTTTATATGTTTATATATTTCTATTAAATTTAAAAAAAAAATGCCTACAAGGTATTATCATAGAGTGTCTAAATGTTCTCTGTAAGTTTATGTTATCAGATCAGGCTGTATGAAGATACTGGCTTCTTGGCTCCAAATAAATCAAGTATTGGTGTTATTATTGATTTACTACCTTTGTGTAAAAATACGTTATACAAAACCACAAACAAAAACAACTTTCCCTTACAAAACAACCAAACTAAATACTATAAATAAATATTTGAAGACATAAAAAACTTGAGGCCTAAAACTTTTTCGAAAATGATCGGATACGACGTTATATAACCCGAAAACGGTTAATATGCTTTAAAATTAAATGCAAAAAAAAAAAAATAACAACAAAAAAAAACAAGTGAAGCATGCATGGTCCCCCGTAAGAGCACAGTGAACGAGACATAAAAAGTGACTAAGTTCAGCATTTAGCTCCAAAATTTCCCAGAGGACGTCAAATCCTGGTGAAAATGAACAAACCGTGCAGTTTAAGGCCTAAACATATGTAAATTTGAGTTCTACACCATGCAAAAAAAAAAAAGAAATGAATACCTCCATCGTTTGCCTCCCCCCATTTAGCCCCCAAAGTCCCCAAGCCTTAACATATTTAAATTTGAGTTTAGCACTCTGCAAAACTGCTAAATAGACATACGCAGAAAAATTTTGGACAAATGTGGTAAAATAGTCCCAAAAATGGAGTGTTTTTATTTGTACTAAAAGAGTTATCGCGAAGTATAGACAAACAAAATTATATAGAAATCAGGAAATCAAATTTGCAGGATGTTTTATAAAATTCCAACGCACCATACAAAAAAAAAGAAATGATTAAGTTTGTCATTCCCCCCACCATTTAGTCCGAAAAGTTTCCAAGGCCTTAACATATTTATTTTTTTGGGTTTAGCACCTTACAAAACTGCTAAATAGACATACACAGAAAAGTTTGGATAACTATGGTAAAATAGTCCCAAAAATGGAGTTACCTCGAAGTACAGACAAACAAAATTATATAGAAATCAGTTAGAACTTTTCAAAAAATTATATAAAAATCCAAGGCATCAATTTTTTATAATAATCAATTTCTGTTACTTTACTTTACGCCGTTCTATTACTTTTTTACTCATACCATGTTTAATGTTTGTACAAATGTTAAAAAAATTCCAGGGTGTAGTTATTGAGAAAAGTGCGGACAGATGAACGGACAAACGGACAAGGGTAAATTTACAGGTGCACCCTCCTTTTGTCGGGGGACAAAAAAATCAACTAACACCCTGCACAGAATCTAACCGTCTGTGTTTTTCCACAGTTTAAAATATGGAAAATAATGTCAGGATAACCTAGAGTTAGAATATTTACCCTATAATTAAACCTTTACCAAATGTTAAAAATAACATAGCCGAAACTCATCGGTATGGTTACACCAAACTAGCTTAGATGATGAATAGTGTATTTTTTCATGTGATGTTGTCTGTATTAACAGCTATTATTACTTGGATACTCCACCAGACCAGATGGATTCTTGTCCTGAAATCCGGTAAGACCAAGAAACCACAAGAAATATAGGCTGTGACATATTTTACTGGTCAATCGGAGTGAGTGAAATTAAAGTCCTTCAAATTTATACCTTTGAAATAAAATATTAAATTGTTTTACAGCAAATATGTCACACACGAGTGAGTAAATATAAAATGAATTCGACTAATTTCTCAATCGTGACCCCTTCCGATCTTTACAGTCCCTTTTATCACAGAAGAGAATTTACTAGTCTCTCTCTAATCTGTTGTTATTTCCATAACAGATGCTTAATTGAGTTCAAAACTTTGATTCCTCCGGGCAAGACATCCAGAGCAAGAACTCGTATTTTCCCAAAATAAAGAAAAGCTTTGTTTTCTACCTCAGTGCGCCTAGCGTCGTACGAAGTTTCTACGAATAGGGCTTCCTCGTAAGAGCTTCCCGTCCGTCGAACACAATGCCACGGTATTGCTTCCTCGCAGACTACTATTTGAACGCCTTCAAAACAAAGGTGAACAGACCCCTTTCTAGAACAGCCAGCATAATTATTCGAAGTTGGTTGTAAAAAGCATTCGATCTAGTTGATTTTCCCTTTGAGTGAAACCTGGCCGTTATAAATTGATCTCATTAAAAAAGACGTCTTAATTCTTGAAAGGGGTGTAATCTTGGTGGATAACGTTGGTTAAGTGGTTACACGACACGAAATAAAATCATGTGTAACCAAACACCTTGCTAGAGCGAACCTTACAGTACTAATTAAAGAAAAACTTGATTAGAATGTCTATTGATATAGAAGGACGCCGGACGATTCCAGACTGATTTGGGAACGATAATAAAATTCAGATAATAAAAATTTCACTAACGAAACATTAGTTCAGCGATGAATAGTTCAGCGATGGTTGTTGTTTTGGGTTCTCTGAAAGATGGGATGACCTTTGGGATCATGGATCAGAACTGGCTCAGCGTGAGAAACTTGTCGTTAGAAAATTGCATGACTGTCTAATGTGGGCAGTGAGCAATCGATGAAGAAGGGAATTTTACTTTGTGATTCTTGATTGGTTGGGCGGGGCAAAACACTCTGGTTTGTCAGACCCACCCCGTTACCCTGGTACAAAAGCATGGAGACGAGCAAATTTTGCTAGTTTTTGAACAAGCTACCAGCTGCCTAAATCTCTTTCCCTACCCCGCCCGCTCACCCCACTCTCACTGACCATCAGGTCGACGGGAATACTAAAAGAAAGAGAGAGAGAGAGAGAGAGAGAGAGAGAGAGAGAGAGAAAGAGAGAAATGTTCGTCGAATTCAGATTTTTTGAAAACTAACTGCTACATTCAATTGTAAATAATTGTGTTGTTGAAAAAATAATTCTGAATTCGAAAAATGAATTCAACTGTATAATACAGGACATAGTAATTTAGAAGTTTTATGTGGTAATATAATTTTTGTCAAAACAAAGAACGGACGACAGGAGTTTTATTTATTGTCTACGGAATTTATAACTTAGCTACCAGGCTGAACAACCCACTTGACTTATTCAGCTCGTTCAGCAGACAGCGATCGGAAGGGCATCTACTCCAGGGAACAAGTTGTGACCCGCGGATCTTAAAAAACACAGCGAGGGGCGGGCGCTACACCTATTTCCCTGAAGACTTTGAATTGTTTTTATTTGTGTGTTTTTTTCTTCTACTTTTCGCATTACTCGTGGAAAAAGAATAACCAAAATCGCGCATCAAACCCTGTCATCGTATGGACGATCAAGGCCAAGCTGCTGAACTTCTTTGGGTGTCCCGAAATCGGAACCACTTAGAACTGCCATTATGTACCGGTGAACACTCCTTGTAGTCTTCTTCGGGTAACAAATGTGCCTAGTTCAAATCTAGTTTTTTCCACAGAAACCTTTTCATAAAATCCATATATGCATTTGTGTCAAACTTCCTGCAGATGAGCTAAATAATGAATGGATGTTGCTTATTTCTTTGCGCTCTAGGAGTTCGTGCTTGCGTCTGTTAAAGTTGCTTAGTTTTTGTGTTTTCTGCAGAACAAATTCGCGCAGATATGGAAAACATTTTAGTTTTCTTTCGTTTTCACTTTTGGAGGAATTTAAGTTGGGGTAAATTACGAAATTTACGGAACATTTTTTACGAAAGTTTTCAATAAATCAAAGCAAACACATCAATACAGATTTACAAAAAACACAACATGAAGCATTAATTACTGAACATTTATTACATGTTTATTTTTCGTTTAACGAACAAGTTTTTTTGTTTGTTTTAGCAGCCCCCATCCATCCTAAAGTATTCAAAATAAATTAAAACAACAAATAGTTTCAAGATAAATAAAGATTTATAAATAATTAGCAAGAGACCCTGGCGTTTTCCGATCGTAAAATACGCTTACATATGATATTTTAATATATACAGATTTCGTATTTATTATTATAGAGTCAAATATTTCAAATTATATTATACCTAAAATATATTCATGGTTTCAAAAGTTCAAAAATATGATTTTAGTGCTATCAGCTATAATCGAAACCGAAATCAAAACATAACACAATGGTTTAAACTATGTGTAAAAGTTAAGCAAATCTAAAGTCTATTTGTACTGTATATGGTTGGACTGTGGAAAGGAGTGTGAATTTTATTAACTACAAGTTGGTTTCCATGACAACAGTGTTTTGATAGACAAGATGCAAGCAAGGGCGGTCGGACGGTTTTATAATTATACAGATTTCAAACAGTCACTAGTCCAAATATCTTTGTTGAATCTTTTTTTTTATTTTGAATACAGTTTTTGTAATGAATGAACATTTCGAAATAAATTAGAACATTTTATTATATAATTGGAATCCATTATTGACATGAGTATTATTTATTTATTGCGGACTATTATCCTCATCTTTCTTAGTTGTTGTTTCACGACGTTTCGGTTAACTATTCCTCGGGCCTTCGTCAGGTGGTAACCGCAACGGGATAGGAACTCCGAATCTCCTAATTGCATTCTCAGTAATTACTGCCGTCCATAGTTGTTGTCGTCTCACCACGTTTTGGCTGAGTAAGCCTCTTTGAGTAGGATTGAAACCGCTATCTTCAGACAATTCTTACTTGGAGCCGTAGAGACTCAACGTCTCTATCAACTGCGCCACGGGCCCCGAAGGACGATCAAAGTTGGATTTTTTGGTTTTATAAACACGTTTATTCATTATCTGATCTTACATGGTCGGATCCGTACCGAATGGTATATATATATATATATATATATATATATATATATATATATATATATATATACTACCATGGGTGCCCGGTATTGTCCGGGTGCTTGGAGGTGTATGTTGAGCAAAAAAAAAGGTCAATTTTTAAAAATTTGACCCCTATTATGACCCCTTAACATTTATTGTTTTGGGCTCAAATAAAGTTATTAAGTTAGATCCATGTCCAAGGAACCTATATCTAAAAGTTCAAGTGTTTGGACCCAAAATTGTCGGAGGAGTTTGGTAGAGTTCTCAAAGGTCAAATCGTTGAACCTTGACCCATTATCAGCCAAATTTCTGGCTGAAAACCGATTACATCGATTTTCCCAAATCTCAGTACCCTGTATATCAAATTTCGAGTCTGTAGATTAAAAATTGACAGAGTTATTGCGTAGAGAAATGTACACAGACAGACACACAGACAGATACACAGACAGACAGACACGTTCACTTTTATAGATATATAGATAGATAGACTAATAGCTTAAATAAAAATATATGGAAACAATTTTTTTGGTTATTGTAAAGATTTTATGCAAATATTATGCAAGTATAAATCATGTAGAATATCTGCATGAATATAATTACATGTAATAGTTAACTCTAGATGATCATCCTATAAGAAAACCGAAAAAAACTAATAGGGAATTAATTAAAATGGATGTTTAAAAGAATATGCAAATTAGCTAGATCTTTTGCTAATGAATGCATTTCCACAATCCATATATAAGAAAATTGTATTTTCTTTTTAAATAAATAGAAAAGAGGGTTTTTAATATAAATATCAATACACACAAAAGAAAAACGAATTTATAGGAGTATAGATAGATAGATAGATATTATATGTTTTTGCGATACCTCTTGAAGGAATTCAATTATTTACGAAAGTGCATTTTTGACCTAAATGCGAGTTGGGAATAATTTTAACTTTAACCAATTTGCTACCTCCACATGGGGAGCGGCATATATATTATTTTAAAAATATAATATGATATATATATATATATATATATATATATATATATCCTGTCGCAGTTACCACCTGACGAAGGCCAAAGGAATAGTTGGCCGAAACGTCATGAAACAACAACTAAGTAAGATGAGGATAAAAGTCCGCAATAAATAAATTAATAATGAAGATTTTATTTAAAAGGTTACGCCATTTTCAGAGAAAATTTCTTGATTGTCTCCACCTATCTCGAATCGAACTCTACAAAAATTAAAACTAAAAAAGAAAGCTAACATGCTGACGTGCTCCCTTTTTTTATTTTACTTAATTTTTGCTGGCCTATTTCCAAACTAATATGATCCTTACATTATGACGGTTCTATTCCTCGTTTCGATCAGCTCAGCAATCGATTTTTGTTTTAAATTGTTTATATCACCCGGACCACCCTAAAAGACCACCTGATTAAATGGACCGCCGGGATACACACGCGTTTACCAAGCACAAGTGAACCCGAGGTCACCTCATGTCAATCACACGCGATTAACTTTTTTCCCTGGCAATGCACACGTCATCGAACGCACACGTCATCGAACACACACACATGTTTACATGTCACAGCTAACACCACACACTCGAATTTGGCTAATTTACTCTTCCGCAATATTGCCCGTTCCGTCCTAAGGGACTGCATTGGCTTCTTCTCATTCGACAAGGGTGGTTGGTTTATTGCTGGTGAACTGAGGCCATCATTTTTATTTAGTTATTTACGACGGTGTTACCGCTTATCAATGTCTAAAGGCCACTTCAAAACGACTGGAAAGTAATCAGATAATATTGTGTTACACAGACGGAGAGTTTTAAGAAAGAAACTTTGCTCATGGAATTTTCGTTTAATTTCAAGCATAGATATAGAGTAACAAAAAACTTGTAGATTTACGAAAAGAATTTTGTGAATCGTCTCCACTTATTGCGAATCGAACTCTTCGAAAATGAAAACCAAAGAAAGCTAAAATGCAGAACTGCCACGTTTATACTTAAAAATATATATTTATTTAGCCTTATTATTCACTATTCCACAACATTGCCCGTTCCAGCCTAAGAGCTTGTGTTGCTTTTCTTTCTATCGAAAACGATGACTCGTTTATTTTTGCTTTATTATTCTTAATTTTAATTTAACACTGAATTTTATCATTACTATTGCTTAATCATCGCAGGTAATGATTAAAATCAAAGGGACATAACTCTTACAATTTCTCTGAAAATTACTGTTTTTTGTTTATATTAATTGTTTTTTGTTTTTTATATTCATTGTAGATAATTGTCACTCAGTTTCCCTTTTTTCCCCCTTTCGGCTGAACGGGTGACAAGTTTTTATTTATTATTTTTTTTGTTGTTGTTGTTTGGTTTTTCAATTTTAATTTCTAATTCTCCGACACCAAAGATGAGTGGAAAGACAACCGGAGATCATCATAACCTCGACCTATATTCACCTATTAAAGAAAACAACTATGGTCACTTGCTCACTATCTATATATTGGCAATGTTTCCGGGTGGATATATCGAATTAATAGAAATAATAAAAATCGAAATAAAGCAAGATATCAAAAAATAGGCAAAATATTACACACGTGCGCGTCCCGTAATTTTACGAACAAGAACAACCATACCATAAATAATAATAATAATAATAATAATAATAATAATAATAATAATAATAATAATAATAACGAGCAAGATAAATGCAATTGTAGACACCGCACAATTTACCCAGTCCAAAATAAATGCCTAACAAAAAGTGTAGTTTATCAAGCAGCAATATTTGCGAAAGAAAACCCGAATAACAAGAAATATTACATAGGCAGGACTTCCTTAGATTTTAAAACCCGATACTATGACCACAAAAGTACCTTTAAAAATAAAAAAAACACCGTATAAAAACAACACTAGCGAATAAATACTGGGAACTCAAAGAAAGCGGACATTTGCCGGTAGTCGAATGGAAAATAATGAGACAAGCTACCACATGCAGACACTTAGACGACCCATGTAAATTATGCCTCCATGAAAAATTTGCTATCCTGTACTTTAAAGAACCTCAAAATCTATTAAACTGTAGACGAGAAATAGCAAACAACTGTGTTCACAAAATAAAACTCACTCTAGGATAGCGATACAAAATAGCTTTAAAACTAACAATAACAATAGAAAACAAACAAATAAATAAATTAAATAAACATGAATATGCATAAACGATCACACATATATGTATATATATATATGTATATGTGTGTGCATGTGTGTGTACACATAGGTATATTCATATATATAAAAAAAATTTTTTTTAAAAAGGAGGGAAAAGATCTACCTTAAACCACTAACCTAGTTCTAAAACAGATCCTTTGTTCGATAAAATGCATGCCCATTGGCTGATAGGAGGGGGCGCGGTGGATACTAGAAATCTGATTGGCTAACTAGAAATCCTCAACATATATAAAAACAAGAAGCAACCACAAAATTCGCGCATAAGCCTGACGAATCCTACAGTGGATGAAACGCAGAATATTCAGTGTAGCTTAGTCGCCATATATATTTTATAAATTACTATATATATATATATATATATATATATATATATATATATATATATATATATATATATATATATATATACTAGCATATCGACCCGGCATTGCCCGGGTGATGATCTGGACCCTTTAGCAGTTATTTTCTGGGTCAAAGCCAATAAAAAAATTTTCCTTACATCCGATTACCCTGTATCTCAAATTTCGAGGCTTTACACTCCAAATTTGCATAGTAATTTGGTAGAAAATGTAAAAATGAAATATTTTTAACTTTGACACCATTTTTTTTCATTTTCAGTTGGCTAAAGAGATCCAATCAGATGGTAGACCTGTCCCTGTACTTTGAATGTTAGCATAAACCCTACTTCATATTGGTAACTGGATCCGAAAGACGTCATCTTAAAAGCGCAATTGTAGGGCCTTATTTCTTTCATGAAGTTTCTTGATTCAGGATTTTAACCAGTGAGCAAGCGTAGTAGCGGTTGTGGAGGTTCTTCAAGAAGTGAGAGTTTCACCTTGCCATTTGAACAGCATATTCCTGCTGGCTCACTTGGCCATCTTTTCGCGAGACAATGGAAGCATTCCTTATACATAGAGTCTATTTTTATGTCAGGGTGTTCAGCTTAGTTAGAGGGAATATAGTTGAATGCTTTTAAAGACCAGCGTGGCTTTCTTATTCTTGAATGTCCTTCCAATTTGGCTCTATATTGTATCTGACCCTCCATCTGCCTGTCTCGTTGCTCTACATTTTCTGAAGCGCGTGCAGTGGACATGTCTGAAGCATTTCTCCTTAAATATCTGTCTCGTTGTTCTTCGGTTTCGGAAGCGCAGCAGCAGACTGACTTAATGCCTTTCTCTTAAGACGATTCTTTCGTTGCTCTTCAGCCGAATTTGAAGCATGTCTTTCCAAATAACTTTCTCTTGGGTCTTCGTCCATTGAAGCTTGAGAAACATCCTGGAGTTTACTCTTTTCATTTGGGTAAATGGGGAGATTGGCGTGCAGTGCACCGTCTAATGCTGCGATTGAGAAACTATTTGTCGAAGGCCCAGGCAATTTTAATTATCACCAATTGCATCCGAATCTGCAATGAAGGAAGAACCACTCCCAGCCGAATGACCCAAACGACCATTTTCAACAAATACGACTCTAGCATCCCCTGGCTGTTCTGCTGATTCGTAGGGCACAGTAATTGTTGATTGTTGCGCCATGCGCCTTCTTTCCATTAGTCGATGCATCGACGCACTTATCGATGACCTTCTCTTTTTTGGCCTAATTGATAGGAATGTTCTCAAAATTAACAGCTATAATGTAAGCGTAATGAAAGTAATGCAAAAATAGACGAAAATATTAATAAATTCCTCGCAGAATATTGGCTGACCATAACCTATAACAAATTATTTCTTACTGTACACAAATATTTTTAAAATCTTTTGAAAAATACCAAGCAGATGAAAATTATTTTCTTAAAACTACTTTTTAGTTCATAGAAAAAATGAAAAAAAGAGAATGTTTTTTGAAGAATTGTTATTGTTTGAAATTTTGCGATAATCTTTTCATTAAAAACGCCATTTAAAAAACATTTAAAATGAAAAAAATAAATACAAAAGAAGTCCAAAATTAAAAATAATATTTCTTAAATTCATAAATAATTTAAGCTAGCAGTCAGTAATAAAAAGATGTAAATAGAAAATATCTTAACATAAATATAACAAAATATGGTCCGTAAATGCAAAAAAGAAAGCTGATAATACTTTTTAATATACAAGATAGTGTTGAATTTGTAAATAGAAAAGTAATAAGAAGAAAGAAAGAAATGGAAAAGTAATTGGGGGTGGGGGTGGCTACAATTCATATCAAGGTTAAAGTAATCTATGTCTGTTTTTTTTTGTTATAACGTTCAAAGTGTTCTTGTGCTTCTACTAAATAATACCATGTTTTAAACAATCATCGAATTAACCCCCCACAAGGAAAATGTTAAGAAAAAAAAGAAATCAATTTTTTCAAAGAAGTTGTTATTGCATGAAATTTTACGTAAGCTTTAAAACAGAAGTTTTCGCATTTTCAATGTGCTTTGGTTAGTTTCGTATAATTATATTTTTAGCAGTTCACCTAGGAAAACAGGAAATATTTGCATTTTAAAATTTAAACAGATCATCTAATATACCCAGAGATACAAAATATCTCCATCTTGAGAGATAATTAACAACTATTTTTTAAAAAAAATGAGGCGTGGTTATGATTTAGGTTTAAAAAGTGTGTATGTGCGTGCGGGTGTGTTGCTCTAGAAACCAGATGTAGATCTGGATGCAAATGGCAATTTTTGTATATACAAGGCCTTTTGGGGGGCAGTTTCGTATAATTTTATTTTTGTAAATATTCACTTAGAAAAAAAAAATTACCCCCCCCCCAAGATTAACAATAAATTATTGTCTTTCATTTGATGCTGAAATTAAGACGATTGGATTGATCGTTTATAAGGATTTTGATTATTAGATTAGCCAATCAAAACTGTTCCTAGTGTCCACACACATGTTTGCTTTTATATATATTTATATATATATATATATATATATATATATATATATATATATGAAAAAAATCAATAATAAACGAAAATTCCAAAGACTAGAAGCAATACTAATACAATCTAAAAAAAACTATTAATAAAATAAACTTTTGCAATAGTAATAATATCCTGAAGTGTTTGTAGAGTTCTTTATTTTAATAGCTTTGCAAACATTTCAGGATACTATGAATTTTAACCAATGGGAAAAAGATAAATAAAATAATTAACCAATGAAGAGAAAAAAAACTTTATAAACTGTTTAAAACCAGTACGATTCAGTTATCCCTTACGATGAATCCTGAAGGATTGTAAAGTACTCGGATTTTTTTTATAAATATAGTGATTATATCAGCCAGTTCCAGCTAGAAGTTAACGCTGTTAATCGGAAGTTGGAAAGGTTTGAAAATAGAATTAATAGACAAAAAACATCTATTTTATTTAATGAAATATGCCATATATATATATATATATATATATATATATATATATATATATATATATATATATATATATATATATATATATATATATATATAAGGTTACACAAAGAAACAAATCGTTGATTACTATGATGGTTCCCCCAGTAAATTACTTACTTATTAAATTCCCTTTTTATTACTTTAAACTATTAGTTATAGTACCCAAGGTCCCAATTAAATCTTAGCATAACAGATTATACAGATTAACCGTGGAAATGTTTTACAGTGTATACTTCATATAAATAGAATGCGATTTGCTATTTGAACATTAGCAGAAACTTGCTATAAATAGAACGACTAAAAGAAGATATTGTTTGGAATTAACAGTGGAATTGACTTTATCGACTGTTTTTACTTGCGAAATATTTCATTCCGGCCTCCAGATAATGTTAGGTTATCAGGAGAGAATACGAATCGTTTCGGGGCCTCCGTCTCAATAGCTTTTCTGTCTCTGATGTGAGGTCCCATTAACTGAATTGCAATTAAATAAAATGAACTGTTCAATATAATCAAAAAGCGGACGTTTAATGAAAGTTTTCCGTGGTTCAACAGCTTAGCGTCTCATATCATTATTGTGTGAAAACGAAAATATAAATAGATATGTAATTAATACAAAAAAAAATACATGAAAATAAAAATAAATATTATTTCATGCGCACAGATCTATCATCTTTTTATCGTTTCTTTTTCTTTACTGGTGTTTTGGTCGACCCCTTGTTCACTATACAATGAAATGCACATCCGCTGATCATATTTATCAATGGAAATTTTGTTCTGTGTGTTTTCAGCCAGTGGCCTAATTATGAAGATATCATCTGCATTGTGTTTTGTATTATTAGATGAGTAACGCATCTCATTTTGTTTCAGTGTTTCGTTTGGGAAGTTGAATTTTCTTCCACAGACGGACGGGAATTCCGTGCATCGCCACATATCAAGGCCAAGATGCCACTCGAGGATAAGGGTTAAAGAGTGTACAGTAGAAATTGGACAATATAGTAATCGTTAGTAATGGAAAGTCGGTAAATTTGTTACCTTATATTGAACGGCTCATCAAAAACTTGTTTACGTTAGACTTGAAGACAATTATATTGTAGTCAGCTGGAAAGCAGGAAAACGGAAGACAGTTCCATAGGCGTGCAGTTCTAAAGAAAGAAGCTTTGCTCATGGAATCTACGCTTAGGTTTAGGCACTGATAAAGAGTGGGGGAAATTAGTGGTAATGTTTTCTGCTAGACGGGTGTTTCTTGTGAAAATTTGGCGAGGGGGATCATAGATTAGAGCTCAGCCGAGAACTTGTAATGAAAATAACGATAAAGCAGAGACAAACTCGCAGAATCTCTTCTGCGAGAAAGAGGTTGCAGGGAAGAGAAAAGGTCACCCCCCCACGAGGCTATGGAGTCTATTTTGAACTCTATCAAAACAGGATAAGTCCTTTCTAACAGCTTCTGCGCAAATGTGGCAACAGTATTCCATCCTTGAATGTACCTGGTTCTTATATAGATAGAGAATTGCATCAGCTGGGAGATATCTACTGGATCGAAAGAAGGATCCCACCATTTTTTCAGCGACCTTGGCAACGGATTTAATGCATGTGTTGCATTTAAGATCAGGAGTGAAGGTCAAGCCCAGAAGCTTATCAAAACATGAGGCTTCCCCAAGACGAGAGCCATTCATTTCAATTGATGCCAGATGGGGATCAGAGCGTTGATGATGTAAAGATAAAAGCTTGGTTTTAGATGCATTAAAAGTAACCAGCGATCTCTTTCCCCATTGTACCACTTGCTCAAGATCAGAGGAGAGAGAATCAGAGAGAACTTGGTCGTTTACGGTCTTAGATGTGCTACCATAGATAGTAGTGTCACCAGCATAAATGTCTATGAATGATGTAAGGATATGATTTAGAAGATCATTAATGTAGATAAGGAGGAGAATTGAGCTTCTGATTTCTGCCCATCAACCACTACTTTTATGAACCTATCAGAGAGAAATGATTTAATAATTGAGAAGACATTTCCAGCTATACCGTAGCTGGAGATCTTGTGAAGTAAACTTTTATGCCATACTCTATCAAAGGCCTTTGCTATGCCAAGAGCATTTTTCCCTAGAAAAGTAGCCTCCGTCGAGAGATTCGCTAATCATATGAGATATAACTGTAAGCACATCTGCTGTAGATCTAGCAGAACGGAAACCATATTTTGTGTCACTAAGAAGGTTAATTTTACTGAGATGGTTGATTACTTCTCTATTTAACACAGATTCCAGCAACTTACTCATGGCGCACATGAGACTTATTGGCCTGTACTGAGAGGGAGATGAGCGATCACCTGAATTCTTAAATACAGGGCATACTGATGAGATTTTCCAGGGCGATGGGAAGCAATTCTCCTTAAGACAACGTTTAAACAGTTTTGTCCGTATGGGCGCTAGTTCTGGTTGAAGTGTTTTGAGTGCTATAATTGGAATATCGTCAGAGCCAGTTGCTTTACTGGAATCAAGGTTTTTGATTAGCTTGGCAACATCACGTACATATATATGTATATCACATAGCGTCTTTTCTAATACAGGAGAAAATATTGGAGGTTGGCGGCCTTGATCACAAAGGGCAGAATTAGCTGAAAAGTTCTTGGCAAAGAGTTTGGCTTTGTCTGATGCTGACCAGATTACCTCAGGTCCATTGATAATAGTTGGGATGGAGCACACGCTTCTGTACAGGATTCTGTTTGTTATTTGCCAAAACTGGTGGGTACCAAGCTACTACTCAGCTACTTTGGACTTGACGAACTGAACATACAACTCTCTTGCGTTCTTTATTACTCTTTTACAGTGGTTGCTGGCAGTCCTGAAAGCGGCTTTAGTCTCAATATATCTATTACGTTGGAAGCAATGGAAAAAGTGTGTTGTTCTTTACTGGTTATCCGTTGGTCTGTCAGGGTCATTTTCTGATAGTTTTTTTTTATCCATAGTACTCCCTTCCTTTTCGGTGGATATTGAGGACATGTTCATTTTGTGCATAATATAAACTCTGAATTGCTGGTCCGACGATTTGATATGGTTTTTCTAACGTCTTTAAAAGTGTCACTATTCAGTATATATCTGAAAGTCAACAGATTAACCATGTCTCTATAGAATATTTGCTGACAGATCAGTAGTAGAAACTCGCTTTAAAGTGAACCAACTACAGAAGATATTGTTGTTTGGAAGAAACAGCAAGCCTTGTGGACATGAATCTAACCATGTTTACTAGCCATTTTCACTTGTGGGGTATTTCGTTCTGGCGTCTAAAAATGTCGGGTCATCAGAGTGAAATAGAGATTTTGTCCTTCTGTCCCTCAGTCACAATTTTTTTTTTATTGAAGACTATTAGTGTCATCTTTTTTTTAGTTTTTGTTTCACGTCTATTCCTCTGGCCTTCGTCAAAAAAGATGAGGACAATAGTCCGCAATAAAGTAAATTAATAAATAATACTCATCTCAATAATGAATTCAAATTAAATAATATATGTAAAAAATACGTTGCGAAATGTGTTTAATTTCGAAATGTCAGATACTTAACCGCTTTTAGAAATGGAGAATCCTGCATCGATAAAATACTACATTCCCAACAAATAAAACAAATACTCTGATCTGAAAATCGAATGTGACGCTTCCAGTGTGAGATTCTACCAATTGATCTATTTGGACTTTCTTATGAATTGAGTTTAAATCATTATTTAACAAAATAATTATTATTTTAGGAAGACGTTATAAATTTATGAATTACTTAATGTTTCAAAAAATGAATTGAAACATAAACGATAAAAAAAATGAACACGTAAACATTATCAATTGTGTTGGAAATTATTTTCGTAGTAAAAAACAATTGGTTTTGTTTTTACGTGTAGTTCTTCCACATTATTATACTCTTTCAAGCCTAGAAAAATAAGATCGTAATACAAAGTTCTGGCGTTTATTAGCAGTCAAGGATACGTCTTCGACAGGCTGTCTGACAATAGCTTTGTTGCTGTCAGGCTGAGGTATGAACTGTTCAATCCTAGGATGTCCACCTGCCTCACCTAATAAAAAGAGGCGCGTACTAGAAAATACCAACGTGGGATGCTCAGGCATTTTTGTAGACTAAAATACGCTTCCTCGAGTGAAAACCACACCTTACCTTGTGTCTAACCTCCTGCGGAGTAGTTAAATAAACACTGGGGCAGGATCTACTGAGGTATTCAGTGCAAGCTTAGCTCCCCATTCCTGACTTTACCGTCTCACTTTGAGGATGGATTCTATTTGAGAAGAATTTAGGCTGTATTATTTGGATCTTTAGACTACTGTTCTCACCTTGAGTGTCATTTTCGCAACGGTTCGGTCGATGTAACCTCCGACCTTCTTGTCGAACTCGAAAATGTTCCTGTCAAGCTGGACGGAATTTCAAATGAAACCCTTTATTTACTTCACGTGGGTAGCATGCTCTCGTTCCGTCGACCATGGGTGAATAGAGGTTCTAAGTAATTCGCAATTGTATTTTTCAGTCGCCAACACTGATCACTGAACTTCAACCTTCAGGAGAATGTTACTTTTACAATTGTTTTTTCAAATACTCATCACGGTCCGTGCAGACAGTTCTAGTAGTATATAGTTATACATATAATAATATATATTAAAATTAATCAGTAATAAATATGGATATTTACAACTGGAAGTGACAATCGTTTTATGATTTCAAAATTCGTACTAAAACTGTCCGAAGGGACCCGTAAAAATTGATATTCTCTGGAAGGCTGAAGGTTAAATTATTTCCGTCCGAAATTCCGTCCAGATTCCCGAGTTCGATAACATACACCTGAAGAAAATCGAAGGTTACATCGATTGAAACAATATGAAAATGACACTCAAGATGAGAACTGTTGCCTGAAGAATCCAAATGATACCAATAACCAATCCTCATTTCAAAAGTTCAAAAACAGAATTTAGTTAATTGCAAATCGCTCAAGGAACTTTTATCGAACTATACCGACAAAGATGCTCAGACGTTTATAAATCTTATGCTCTGGTTTCATACCTCTGCTTTTCGAATTTTTGTCACTTTTTCTGCGGTGGGAGACAATATATACAGGCGGCAAAAAGAAAGTCCGTACTTGTAATTTTTTCAAAAACTGCAAATTTAAGCTAAACTTAATGGAACTGTTTAAACAAACTATATCTCATGTGATAAGCCTTTTATTCTTCTATAATTTTACCTGTTCATATTTGATTTTTAATTGAAATATTCTAGTGTTCACATCAATTTATATAAATAACTTCAAATTGAGGAGACAAAAAGAAAGTCCGCACCATTGAAAATTGTTATTTAAATGTAACTTTAGGACATTAATGCAACACAAATACAACAGGAACACAATAAACTAGTTAATATTTAGTAGCATAGCTCTTCTGCAATTTGACAGACTGCAATATTTTGGGAATTTCTTGAATTAGACTACAGCAATATTCCGGGGAAAGGGCATCCCACTTTTCTTTAATTTTTGTCCAAAGTTCTTCCAAATTTGAAATATTATCATTGCGTAGCTGTTACTTGATGTAATGTCATACGTTTTCGGTAGGATTGAGGTCTGGAGATTGTGCAGGCCAATCCAAACACGGAATATCATGCTCTTCCATGAACCTCTTGATATTGCCATCTGTTTGAATGGAAGCATTATCCTGCATGAAGATGAGATTATCATCTAAATTCCGACAGAAAATAGGGTAGAAAATGCTCAGTCAACATATTAATGAACTCGATCGAATTATAGCGAACTATAGGCTCTGAACCATTTGTACTAATAATGCCCCACACCAAAACTGAACCTCCATCACTTTGCAGCGTTGAAACTGAGTACCTAGCATTAAATTTTTCGTCTTTCCTCCGACGGACGTACTGCCTACCATCACTGCCTAGTCTATTGAACTTGCTTTCGTCGGTAAAAAGCACTTTTGACCAATATGAAGAGTCATGATCTTCATTGTATCTGAAGAAGTCCAGACGGTGTTCTTTACAGAAATCATTGCCTTGGGTCTTGCAACATATCCTTGCAAATTAAATTTCTTTAATCTGTTGTTGAGAGTAGAAAGAGAGCACTCTTTAACAAGATTGCAGTGTTGTTGGATTTGGGGAGCCGTTTCAAATCTGTTTTCTAGCCTGCGGATCTTGACAGCATTGTCTTCCTTACTAGAAATCAATCTAGTACGACCAGATTTAGAGGCATCACGAACACTGGCGATGTTTTGGTGCTTTGCACAGTCTTTCCTACCGTTTTCTCATCACATTTCAATCTGCGGCCGATTTCTCGATTGGATAAACCAGAAAGATGGAGATTAATGATCTCCTGACAATCACCGAGAGAAAGTCGTGGCATATGGACTAAATGTTATGTTGTATAACCTGAAACAACAGCAATTACCATTAGAGACGCTTTGTTACCTGTTGGTGGATATTTTTAACTGATTTAGAGGCGATAATTTAAGATGGTTTTAAGCGAATCTTTTGATGCGGCCTTTCTTTTTGCCTCCTCAATTTGAAGTTATTTTTTTAAATTGACATGAACAGTAGACTATTTCAATTAAAATTCAAATATGAACAGGCAGAATTATAGACGTATAAAAGGTCCGTCAAATGAGATTTAGCTTGTCTAAACAGCTACATTAAATTTAGCTTAAATTTGCAGTTTTTGAAAATATTACAAGTGAGAAAATTCTTTTTGTGCAGGCACTATATATATATATATATATATATATATATATATATATATATATATATATATATATATATATATATTGTGAGACATTGTAACGAAATAATTACATTTCAGATTCAAGGAAACAAAAATATTTATCAGTAATCTGTTCAAATTAAGAAAAAAAAATTCTGCTCATCTTAAATCAAGAATTTAAAATATATTTATATCTTACGAGCGTTTGCATTAAAAATGATTCTAGATGATTTGAATAAAATAATGATTCCAGATGTTTTGCATTAAAAATGATTCTATATATTTTGCATTAAAAATGATTCTAGATGTTTTGCATAAAATAATGATTCTATATATTTTGCATTAAATAATGATTCTATATATTTTGCATTAAATAATGATTCTATATATTTTGAATTAAATAATGATTCTATATGTTTTGCATTAAAATGATTCTATATGTTTTGCATTAAAATGATTCTATATATTTTGCATTAAATAATGATTCTATATATTTTGAATTAAATAATGATTCTAAATGTTTTGCATTAAATAATGATTCTATATATTTTGAATTAAATAATGATTCTAACTGTTTTGCATTAAATAATGATTCTATATGTTTTGAATTAAATAATGATTCTATATATTTTGCATTTAATAATGATTCTATATATTTTGCATTAAATAATGATTCTATATATTTTGCATTAAATAATGATTCTATATATTTTGAATTAAATAATGATTCTATATGTTTTGCATTAAAATGATTCTATATGTTTTGCATTAAAATGATTCTATATATTTTGCATTAAATAATGATTCTATATATTTTGAATTAAATAATGATTCTAAATGTTTTGCATTAAATAATGATTCTATATATTTTAAATTAAATAATGATTCTAGATGTTTTGAATTAAATAATGATTCTATATGTTTTGAATTAAATAATGATTCTATATATTTTGCATTAAATAATGATTCTATATATTTTGCATTAAATAATGATTCTATATATTTTGCATTAAATAATGATTCTATATATTTTGAATTAAATAATGATTCTATATGTTTTGCATTAAAATGATTCTATATGTTTTGCATTAAAATGATTCTATATATTTTGCATTAAATAATGATTCTATATATTTTTAATTAAATAATGATTCTAAATGTTTTGCATTAAATAATGATTCTATATATTTTGAATTAAATAATGATTCTATATGTTTTGCATTAAATAATGATTCTATATGTTTTGAATTAAATAATGATTCTATATATTTTGCATTAAATAATGATTCTATATATTTTGCATTAAATAATGGTTCTATATATTTTGCATTAAATAATTATTCTATATGTTTTGCATTAAATAATGATTCTATATGTTTTGCATTAAATAATGATTCTATATGTTTTGAATTAAATAATGATTCTATATATTTTGCATTAAATAATGATTCTATATATTTTGCATTAAATAATGATTCTATATGTTTTGAATTAAAAATGATTCTAGATGTTTTGCATTAAATAATGATTCTATATGTTTTGCATTAAATAATGATTCTATATATTTTGCATTAAATAATGATTCTATATATTTTGCATTAAAATGATTCTATATATTTTGCATTAAATAATGATTCTATATGTTTTGCATTAAATAATGATTCTATATGTTTTGAATTAAATAATGATTCTATATGTTTTGCATTAAAATGATTCTATATATTTTGCATTAAATAATGATTCTATATATTTTGCATTAAATAATGATTCTATATATTTTGCATTAAATAATGATTCTATATATTTTGAATTAAATAATGATTCTATATGTTTTGCATTAAAATGATTCTATATGTTTTGCATTAAAATGATTCTATATGTTTTGCATTAAAATGATTCTATATATTTTGCATTAAATAATGATTCTATATGTTTTGCATTAAATAATGATTCTATATGTTTTGCATTAAATAATGATTCTATATGTTTTGAATTAAATAATGATTCTATATGTTTTGCATTAAAATGATTCTATATATTTTGCATTAAATAATGATTCTATATATTTTGCATTAAATAATGATTCTATATATTTTGCATTAAATAATGATTCTATATATTTTGAATTAAATAATGATTCTATATGTTTTGCATTAAAATGATTCTATATGTTTTGCATTTAAATGATTCTATATATTTTGAATTAAATAATGATTCTATATGTTTTGCATTAAATAATGATTTTATATGTTTTGAATTAAATAATGATTCTATATATTTTGCATTAAATAATGATTCTATATATTTTGCATTAAATAATGATTCTATATATTTTGCATTAAATAATGATTCTATATGTTTTGAATTAAATAATGATTCTATATGTTTTGCATTAAAATGATTCTATATATTTTGCATTAAATAATGATTCTATATATTTTGCATTAAAAATTGATTCTATATATATTGCATTAAATAATGATTCTATATGTTTTGAATTAAATAATGATTCTATATGTTTTGCATTAAAATGATTCTATATGTTTTGCATTAAATAATGATTCTATATGTTTTGAATTAAATAATGATTCTATATGTTTTGCATTAAAATGATTCTATATATTTTGCATTAAATAATGATTCTATATATTTTGCATTAAATAATGATTCTATATGTTTTGCATTAAATAATGATTCTATATATTTTGCATTAAATAATGATTCTATATATTTTGCATTAAATAATGATTCTATATATTTTGCATTAAATAATGATTCTATATATTTTGCTTTAAATAATGATTCTATATATTTTGCATAAAATAATGATTCTATATATTTTGCATTAAATAATGATTCTATATATTTTGCATTAAATAATGATTCTAGATATTTTGCATTAAATAATGATTCTATATATTTTGCTTTAAATAATGATTCTATATGTTTTGCATTAAATAATGATTCCATATGTTTTGAATTAAATAATGATTCTATATGTTTTGCATTAAAAATGATTCTATATATTTTGCATTAAATAATGATTCTATATGTTTTGCATTAAAATGATTCTATATATTTTGCATTAAATAATGATTCTATATATTTTGCATTAAATAATGATTCTAGATGTTTTGCATTAAATAATGATTCTATATATTTTGCATTAAAATGATTCTATATATTTTGCATTAAATAATGATTCTATATATTTTGAATTAAATAATGATTCTATATATTTTGCATTAAATAATGATTCTATATGTTTTGCATTAAATAATAATTCTATATATTTTGCATTAAAATGATACTATATATTTTGCATTAAATAATGATTCTATATGTTTTGCATTAAATAATGATTCTATATATTGTGCATTAAATAATGATTCTATATATTTTGCATTAAATAATGATTCTAGATATTTTGCATTAAATAATGATTCTATATATTTTGCATTAAATAATGATTCTATATATTTTGCATTAAAATTATTCTATATGTTTTGAATTAAATAATGATTCTATATATTTTGCATTAAATAATGATTCTATATATTTTGCATTAAACAATGATTCTATATATTTTGCATTAAAATGATTCTATATGTTTTGAATTAAATAATGATTCTATATATTTTGCATTAAATAATGATTCTATATGTTTTGCATTAAATAATGATTTTATATATTTTGCATTAAATGATTCTATATTTTTTTACATTAAATAATGATTCTATATATTTTGCATTAAATAATGATTCTATATATTTTGCATTAAATAATGATTCTAGATTTTTTACATTAAATAATGATTCTATATGTTTTGCATTTAATAATGATTCTATATATTTTGCATTAAAAATGATTCAATATGTTCTGAATTAAATAATGATTCTATATATTTTGCATTAAAAATGATTCTAGATTTTTGAATTAAATAATGATTCTATATATTTTGCATTAAATAATGATTCTATATGCTTTGCATTAAATAATGATTCTATATATTCTGAATTAAATAATGATTCTATATGTTTTGAATCAAATAATGATTCTATATGTTTTGAATTAAATAATGATTCTATATATTTTGCATTACATAATGATTCTATATATTTTGCATTAAATAATGATTCTATATATTTTGCATATAAAATGATTCTAGATGTTTTGCATTAAATAATGATTCTATATATTTTGCATTAAATAATGATTCTATATATTTTGCATATAAAATGATTCTAGATGTTTTGCATTAAATAATGATTCTATATATTGTGCATTAAATAATGATTCTATATATTTTGCATTAAATAATGGTTCTATATATTTTGCATTAAATAATGATTCTAAATGTTTTGAATTAAATAATGATTCTATATGTTTTGCATTAAATAATAATTCTATATGATTTGCATTAAATAATGATTCTATATATTTTGCATTAAATAATCATTCTATATATTTTGCATTAAATAATGATTCTATATATTTTGCATTAAATAATGATTCTATATGTTTTGCATTAAATAATGATTCTAGATGTTTTGCATTAAATAATGATTCTAGATGTTTTGCATTAAATAATGATTATAGATGTTTCGCATTAAAAATGATTCTAGATGTTTTGAATTAAATAATGAATCTTGATGTTATGAATTGAATAATGATTCTAGATGTTTTGAATTAAATAATGATTCTAGATGTTTTGCATTAAATAATGATTCTATATATTTTGCATTAAATAATGATTCTATATATTTTGCATTAAATAATGATTCTATATATTTTGCATATAAAATGATTCCATATGTTTTGCATTAAATAATGATTCTATATATTTTGCAATAAATATTGATTCTATATATTTTGAATTAAAAATGATTGTATATGTTTTGCATTAAATAATGATTCTATATATTTTGCATTAAATAATGATTCTATATATTTTGCATTAAATAATGATTCTATATATTTTGCATTAAATAATGATTCTAAATGTTTTGAATTAAATAATGATTCTATATGTTTTGCATTAAATAATGATTCTAGATGTTCTGAATTAAATAATGATTCTAGATGTTTTGAATTAAATAATGAATCTTGATGTTTTGCATTAAATAATGATTCTATATATTTTGCATTAAATAATGATTCTATATGTTTTGCATTAAATAATGATTCTAGATGTTCTGAATTAAACAATGATTATAGATGTTCTGAATTAAATAATGATTCTAGATTTTTTGAATTAAATAATGCATCTTCATGTTCTGAATTAAATAATGATTCTAGATTTTTTGAATTAAATAATGAATCTTGATGTTCTGAATTTAATAATTATTATAGATGTTTTGAATTAAATAATGATTCTAGATGTTTTGAATAAAATAATGATTCTATATGTTTTGCATTAAATAATGATTCTAGATGTTCTGAATTAAATAATGATTCTAGATGTTTTGAATTAAATAATGAATCTTGATGTTTTGAATTAAATAATGATTCTAGATGTTTTGAATTAAATAATGATTCTAGATGTTTTGAATTAAATAATGATTCTAGATGTTCTGAATTAAATAATGATTCTAGATGTTTTGAATTAAATAATGAATCTTGATGTTTTGAATTAAATAATGATTCTAGATGTTTTGAATTAAATAATGATTCTAGATGTTCTGAATTAAATAATGATTCTAGATGTTCTGAATTAAATAATGAATCTTGATGTTCTGAATTAAATAATGATTCTAGATGTTTTGCATTAATTAATGATTCTATATGTTTTGCATTAAATAATGATTCTAGATGTTTCGCATTAAAAATGATTCTAGATGTATCTAATTAAATAATGATTCTAGATGTTTTACATTAAATAATTGTTCTAGATGTTTTACATTAAATAATGATTCTAGATGTTTTGCATTAAATAATAATTCTAGATGTTTTACATTAAATAATTATTCTAGATTGTTTACATTAAATAATTATTCTAGATGTTTAGCATTAAATAATGATTCTAGATGTTTTACATTAAATAATGATTCTAGATGTTTTATATATAATAATGATTCTAGATGTTTTGCATTAAAAATGATTCTAGATGTATTTAATTAAATAATTATTCTAGATGTTTTACATTAAATAATTATTCTAGATTTTTTACATTAAATAATGATTCTAGATGTTTTGCATTAAATAATGATTCTAGATGTTTTGAATTAAATAATGATTCTAGATTTTTTGCATTAAATAATGATTCTAGATGTTTTGAATTAAATAATGATTCTAGATGTTTTGAATTAAATAATGATTCTAGATGTTTTGAATTAAATAATGATTCTAGATGTTTTGCATTTAATCATGATTCTAGATGTTTCGCATTAAAAATTATTCTAGATGTATTTAATTAAATAATGATTCTAGATGTTTTACATTAAATAATTGTTCTAGATGTTTTACATTAAATAATGATTCTAGATGTTTTGCATTAAATAATAATTCTAGATGTTTTACATTAAATAATGATTCTAGATTTTTTACATTAAATAATGATTCTAGATGTTTTGCATTAAATAATGATTCTAGATGTTTTACATTAAATAATGATTCTAGATGTTTTGCATTAAATAATGATTCTAGATGTTTCGCATTAAAAATGATTCTAGATGTATTTAATTAAATAATTATTCTAGATGTTTTACATTAAATAATTATTCTAGATTTTTTACATTAAATAATGATTCTAGATGTTTTGCATTAAATAATGCTTCTAAATGTTTTACATTAAATAATTATTCTAGATTTTTTACATTAAATAATGATTCTATATGTTTTGCATTAAATAATGATTCTAGATGTTTTACATTAAATAATGATTCTAGATGTGTTACATTAAATAATGATTCTAGATGTTTTGCATTAAATAATGATTCTAGATGTTTTACATTAAATAATGATTCTAGATGTTTTGCATTAAATAATGATTCTAGATGTTTTACATTAAATAATGATTCTAGATGTGTTACATTAAATAATGATTCTAGATGTTTTACATTAAATAATGATTCTAGATGTGTTACATTAAATAATGATTCTTGATATTTTGCATTAAATAATGATTCTAAATGTTTTGAATTAAATAATGATTCTAGATATTTTGAATGAAATAATGATTCTTGATATTTTGCATTAAATAATGATTCTAGATGTTTTACATTAAATAATGATTCTTGATATTTTGCATTAAATAATGATTCTAGATGTTTTACATTAAATAATGATTCTTGATATTTTGCATTAAATAATGATTCTAGATGTTTTACATTAAATAATGATTCTATATATTTTGCATTAAATAATGATTCTAGATGTTTTACATTAAATAATGATTCTTGATATTTTGCATTAAATAATAATTCTAGATGTTTTGAATTAAATAATGATTCTAGATGTTTTGAATTAAATAATGATTCTTGATATTTAGCATTAAATAATGATTCTAGATGTTTTTCATTAAATAATGATTCTAGATGTTTTTCATTAAATAATGATTCTAGATGTTTTACATTAAATAATGATTCTTGATATTTTGCATTAAATAATGATTCTAGATGTTTTACATTAAATAATGATTCTTGATATTTTGCATTAAATAATGATTCTAGATGTTTTGAATTAAATAATGATTCTAGATGTTTTGAATTAAATAATGATTCTAGATGTTTTACATTAAATAATGATTCTTGATATTTTGCATTAAATAATGATTCTAGATGTTTTTCATTAAATAATGATTCTAGATGTTTTTCATTAAATAATGATTCTAGATGTTTTTCATTAAATGATGATTCTAGATGTTTTTCATTAAATAATGATTCTTGATATTTTGCATTAAATAATGATTCTAGATGTTTTACATTAAATAATGATTCTTGATATTTTGCATTAAATAATGATTCTAGATGTTTTGAATTAAATAATGATTCTTGATATTTTGCATTAAATAATGATTCTAGATGTTTTACATTAAATAATGATTCTTGATATTTTGCATTAAATAATGATTCTAGATGTTTTGAATTAAATAATGATTCTAGATGTTTTGAATTAAATAATGATTCTTGATATTTATCATTAAATAATGATTCTAGATGTTTTTCATTAAATAATGATTCTAGATGTTTTGAATTCAATAATGATTCTAGATGTTTTACATTAAATAATGATTCTAGATGTTTTACATTAAATAATGATTCTAGATGTTTTACATTAAATAATGATTCTTGATATTTTGCATTAAATAATGATTCTAGATGTTTTACATTAAATAATGATTCTTGATATTTTGCATTAAATAATGATTCTAGATGTTTTACATTAAATAATGATTCTTGATATTTTGCATTAAATAATGATTCTACATGTTTTACATTAAATAATGATTCTTGATATTTTGCATTAAATAATGATTCTAGATGTTTTACATTAAATAATGATTCTTGATATTTTGCATTAAATAATGATTCTAGATGTTTTACATTAAATAATGATTCTTGATATTTTGCATTAAATAATGATTCTAGATGTTTTACATTAAATAATGATTCTTGATATTTTGCATTAAATAATGATTCTAGATGTTTTACATTAAATAATGATTCTTGATATTTTGCATTAAATAATGATTCTAGATGTTTTACATTAAATAATGATTCTTGATATTTTGCATTAAATAATGATTCTAGATGTTTTGAATTAAATAATGATTCTAGATGTTTTGAATTAAATAATGATTCTTGATATTTTGCATTAAATAATGATTCTAGATGTTTTACATTAAATAATGATTCTTGATATTTTGCATTAAATAATGATTCTAGATGTTTTGAATTAAATAATGATTCTAGATGTTTTACATTAAATAATGATTCTTGATATTTTGCATTAAATAATGATTCTAGATGTTTTTCATTAAATAATGATTCTAGATGTTTTTCATTAAATAATGATTCTAGATGTTTTTCATTAAATAATGATTCTAGATGTTTTACATTAAATAATGATTCTAGATGTTTTTCATTAAATAATGATTCTAGATGTTTTACATTAAATAATGATTCTTGATATTTTGCATTAAATAATGATTCTAGATGTTTTACATTAAATAATGATTCTTGATATTTTGCATTAAATAATGATTCTAGATGTTTTGAATTAAATAATGATTCTAGATGTTTTGAATTAAATAATGATTCTTGATATTTTGCATTAAATAATGATTCTAGATGTTTTACATTAAATAATGATTCTTGATATTTTGCATTAAATAATGATTCTAGATGTTTTGAATTAAATAATGATTCTAGATGTTTTTCATTAAATAATGATTCTTGATATTTTGCATTAAATAATGATTCTAGATGTTTTTCATTAAATAATGATTCTAGATGTTTTGAATTAAATAATGATTCTAGATGTTTTACATTAAATAATGATTCTAGATGTTTTACATTAAATAATGATTCTAGATGTTTTGAATTAAATAATGATTCTAGATGTTTTGAATTAAATAATGATTCTTGATATTTTGCATTAAATAATGATTCTAGATGTTTTACATTAAATAATTATTCTTGATATTTTGCATTAAATAATGATTCTAGATGTTTTGAATTAAATAATGATTCTAGATGTTTTACATTAAATAATGATTCTTGATATTTTGCATTAAATAATGATTCTAGATGTTTTACATTAAATAATGACTCTTGATATTTTACATTAAATAATGATTCTAGATGTTTTACATTAAATAATGATTCTTGATATTTTGCATTAAATAATGATTCTAGATGTTTTATATTAAATAATGATTCTTGATATTTTGCATTAAATAATGATTCTAGATGTTTTACATTAAATAATGATTCTTGATATTTTGCATTAAATAATGATTCTAGATGTTTTACATTAAATAATGATTCTTGATATTTTGCATTAAATAATGATTCTAGATGTTTTACATTAAATAATGATTCTTGATATTTTGCATTAAATAATGATTCTAGATGTTTTACATTAAATAATGATTCTTGATATTTTGCATTAAATAATGATTCTAGATGTTTTACATTAAATAATGATTCTTGATATTTTGCATTAAATAATGATTCCTGATATTTTGCATTAAATAATGATTCTAGATGTTTTGCATTAAATAGTGATTCTAGATGTTTTGCATTAAATAATGATTCTTGATATTTTGCATTAAACAATGATTCTAGATGTTTTGCATTAAAAAATGTATTCTAGATGTTTTGCATTAAATAATGATTCTAGATGTTTTGAATTAAATAATGATTCTAGATGTTTTGCATTAAATAATTATTCTAGATGTTTTGCATGAAAAATTATTCTAGATGTTTTGCATTAAAATGATTCTAGATGTATTTAATTAAATAATGATTCTGGATGTTTTACATTAAAAATTATTCTAGATTTTTTACATTAAATAATGATTCTTGATGTTTTGCATTAAATAATGATTCTAGATGTTTTACATTAACCAACAGACTCACAACAGCGGCGCTCTGTCTAGAGAGCCAGGATTTTACCTTCTTGGAAACCAAACAGTGGGTGAACGGAGGACATTTCTTTAAATACAGAGACAGCGTAATTGGTGAACTTATTCTACCCAATGAGGATATTCTACTGTGTTCGGCATAATATATTTGATTATAGGAATTTATATCTATTTCTTCCAGAGACCATTAGGTCCCAAAATATGCCGCATTGGGCGCCAACATCCATGCGTATGGATAGCAAATTCAGCCACTGTTTTTGCAATAAAAATGAGAGTGTGAGAAATTTCTTTTCACACGCCCAATTTCCTCCCGAATGAAATTCCAAAAACAAACCTATACGTTTAATCACAAATTTTATTCACAATGTATCAGAAATGAAAGTTCTTTGGTCACGGTAAGTCCTTTGCAAAAACAGTGGCTGAATTTGCTATCCATACGCATGGAGCTTTTAGTTTGATTCCTCCGTGGGAATGTTAGTCGGTGTTTACTTTTAGAAGGATCTATGTTGTACATGGTGAACACGGTGTGAATGTTGGCGTCCAATACGGAATATTTTGGGACCTCGTAGTCTCTGGAAGAAATAGGAATAAATTCCTATAATCAAATATATTATGCTGAACACAGTAGAATATCCTCATTGGAATAAGTTCAATAATTATGTTGTCTTTGTATTTAGAGAAATATCCTCCGTTCATCCACTGTTTGGTGTCCAAGACGGTAAAATACTGGCACTCTAGACGGAGCGCCGCTGTTGCGAGTCTGCTTTTTCCCGTGTTCATTCTAAGACTGAAAAAAAAATAATACATGAATACAAATTGGCGCCAAGCAAGATTTCACGCATTAATGACAGACCGGTTTACAAAGCATGTAGGCGGCCAAAAACAATATAGTGGTTGTACGTGGAAAATTTCTCACAATGTATATATATATATATGCACGCATATATATGTATGTATATACACAGACACACACGCATATATATGTATATATGTACACACGCATATATATATGGATATATATATACATATATGTACACAGACACGCATATATATATATATATATATATATATATATATATATATATATATATATATTTCTGTGGAAATATATTTTCTTATATTATATACCAATCCTTATTTAAGAAGCTGAATATAATTACAGAGCAATATCTATATATATATAGAGTAGTAGCGTTTGTGTGTGTGTGTATGTGTGTGTGTGTGTATGTGTGTACAACTCCTTTTTTTTTCTTTTTTTTT
Source organism: Euprymna scolopes (assembly GCF_053919585.1). Taxonomy (NCBI): domain Eukaryota; kingdom Metazoa; phylum Mollusca; class Cephalopoda; order Sepiida; family Sepiolidae; genus Euprymna; species Euprymna scolopes. The sequence goes on from NC_136514.1 coordinate 72,511,398, forward strand.
TACACAGTGATCACCACTTATCAAGGCCCGGAAGCCACTCAGGGATAAGGGTTATTGCAAGTACATCACGTTAGTGAGGAGATTTTATGAAGTGTTTAATTAGGGGGGCGGTTCATTAGGAATTTGTTAACATTAGACTTGAAGACATCCAAGTTGTAGTCCGGAGGGAAGCAGACAGACGGAACAGAGTTCCACAGGCGTGCAGTTCTAAGAAAGAAGCTTTGCTCATGAAATCCGCGTTTTGATTTAGGCACAGATATAGAGTGGGGGAAATTTTTCACAGTGGATTCAGCTAGACGGGTGTTTTTCGTGAAAGATTGGCGAGGGGGGACCAGGGATTGGAGTTCAGACGAGCACCTGCCATGAAAATAACGATAAAACAAGGATAGGCTCGCAACGTCTCTTCTGTGGGGGAGGGGTTGCAGGGTAGAGAAAAGGGCATCCCCCACTAAACCACGAAGTCTATTTTGTACTCTGTCAAGGCATGATAGGCTGTTTTTGGCAGCTCCTGCCCAGATATGGCAACAGTATTCCATCCTTGGCCGTACTTGGCTTTTATATAGATAGAGAATTGCATCAGTAGTGAGATATCTTCTGGAGCGGTAGAAGGATCCCACCATCTTTCCAGCGACCTTGGCAACAGACTTGATGTACGTGTTCCATTTCAGATCAGGAGTAAAGGTCAAACCCAGAAGCTTGTCAAAACACGGGGCCTCACCCAGACGAGAGCCATCCATCACAATTGATGCCAGCTGGGGATCAGAGCGTTGATGATGTAAGGATAGGAGTTTGGTTTTGGATGCATTAAAGGTAACTAGCCACATCTTCCCCCACTGAACCACGTGCTCGAGATCAGAGGAGAGAGAATCCGAGAGAACTTCGTCATTTACAGCCTTTGATGTGTTGCCGTAGATGGTCGTGTCATCAGCATAGATGTCAACGAATGATTTAAGTATGTGTTTAGGGAGGTCATTGATGTAGATCAGGAAGAGAGTTGGGCCCAGGATTGACCCCTGAGGGACTCCAGCATTTATATTGCAGGCCTCCGATTTTTGTCCATCTACCACTACTCTTATGAGCCTATCGGAGAGAAATGATTTAATGATTGAGAAAACATTTCCAGTTATACCGTAGCTGGAAATCTTGTGAAGTAGACCCTTATGCCATACTTTGTCAAAGGCCTTTGATATGTCAAGAGCAATTGCCCTAGAAAGGAAGCCTTTGTCAAGAGATTCACTAATCCTGTGGGATATAACCGTCAGCACATCTGCGGTAGATCTTGCAGAGCGGAAACCATATTGTGTGTTACTAAGAAGGTTATTCCTGCTGAGGTGGTTGACTATTTCTCTATTTAATATTGATTCCAGTAACTTACTCATAACACAGAGTAGACTTATTGGTCTGTATTGAGAGGGAGATGACTTATCACCTGAATTCTTAAATACAGGGCAAACTGATGAGGTCTTCCAGGGGGTCGGAAAGCACTTCTCCTTAAGGCAGCGCTCAAATAGTTTCGTAAGTATGGGAGCAAGTTCTGGTTGAAGCTTTTTTAACACTATAATTGGGATGCCATCAGGGCCAGTTACTTTACTGGAATCTAGGTTTTTTATTAGCTTGGCGACCTCTTGCACGGATATTTGTATGTTACCTAGCTTGTTCTGTGTTATAGGAGGAAATATGGGGAGTTGATGGCCTTCGTCGCATAGGGTAGAATTAGCTACAAAGTTCTTTGCAAATAGTTTGGCCTTGTCTGACGCTGACGAGATAACCTCTGGTCCATTGATAATGGTTGGGATAGAACGCACACTTCTGTTCAGGATCCTATTTGTTATTTGCCAAAACTGGTGGGAATCAAGCCGCTGATCAGCTACCTTGGATTTAACAGACTGGGCATATAGCTCTCTTGCATTTTTTATTACTCTTTTACAGTGGTTGCTGGCAGTCCTGAAAGCAGCTTTAGTCTCAGTGCATCTATTACGTTGGTAGTTATGGAAAAAGTGATTTCTGTGCGCGATAGCAGCAGCACATTCTGGGGAGAACCATGGCTGGCTGTTAGGTTTTTGTTGGAATTTTTTAGATGGTATGAATTGGTCTATGTCTACAATTAACCATTCGGTCAGATCTGATACTATAGAGGACACTTCCTTTTTAAACATGGAGTGCAGAGGTAAATCAGATATGAATGTACGGAAGCTATCCCAGTCAGCCATAGAGTATCGGTATACAGTACGGTGGAGGGGTACGTCTGATGGCTTCTTACATTTCGTTTTTATCTTAACTGATACGACGGAGTGGTCGGAGGATCCTAAAGGAGAATGAACGGTACATGAACATAGCTCAGGGGAAGTTGAGAGAAAAAGGTCTAGGAGGCTTGCATATTGACCGGGTGTATCGGGCACACGGGTCGGTTCGCGACCAATCTGAGTGAGGTCATAAGCAATGGCAAAATCATGACAAAACCTCCCCTCATCATCTGTCTTATTTGAATGGGTCAGCCATTCCACGTTATGGACGTTGAATCACCACAGATGTGGATGTTAGCCGAGGGATGTGAAGACAGTATGTGGTCTATTTTCTCAGATATGCTCTTACAGATAGTAACTCCGCTGTTGTGGGGCCTATAGAGGGCAAATATAAATGCAGTGGTGTTAGCAAGTGCAACCCTGAAGCACATATAGGGTAAATTAGGATCTTCTCTAGAGATATCCCTGCCACATGGGAAGCCATCTTTTATGTAGGCACATATTCCATGCCCATGGCGATCTTGGGAGTAAGATTTAGCTGTTAAATTGGAGTATCCATTAATTATGAACTCATCTAGGGAAGTGGTCGGCCCTATTCCAGTTTCACATAGAAATAATATGTCCGGTTTCGTCTCCTGTAATTGGGTTTCAACCTCTGGAAGGTTGGAACGTAGACCCCTGATATTGGAGAAGGAGACCTGGTAGTAGGGGTCTATGCTGGAAGATGGGGTTCTAGGTTTAATCGAGTTTTTATTCTGGAGATATTTCATGTTGAGGTTTTGAGATTTGTGGAATAGGTCGGCATACTTGGTTAGAGCAGTACAGAGAGGGAAAGTAAGAGAGAAAAAGACAGGAATTTTTTTTTTATTTGTAGCACACGAAAAGGTAAAGCCGTAACAATTACCCACTAGTATGGCATCGAGAGGCCCCACCAGAGACTACTGCATGGTCCAGATCCACTCACCAAATGGCAATACAGCAGTCCCAGTACTTTGCGCCTGCTGATAGGACAGCCTCCGTAGTGGTTAATCTAAGGTTCGGGTCCCTGACTATCAGGCGGATAACGTCAGCCCAGACAAAACGTTTACCTCCAGCACCCTTACTAGTGACATGGCAACAAGGACAGACAAAGACAGAAAAATATCCGACATCTCAGACTACTGGTCACCAAGTAGTACCGACCTTTAAGCAGCTTTTTCTTCACCCTTTGTCAGAAACATCACTCATTGAATGAGGACTGAATGACAAAATAGGTGAAGCGAGAGTTACTGGAGCTGCCGATAACACATCTACTGTATTATCTACTCTCCAATGACCAAAGAAATATAAAGCTATATGTGTGTACACCTCTCCCGGTTAAGAAATATAATGGACATGATAGGATACTTCTGTCAACGGAGATATTACATTTCATACATAATTTCTATAAATAGGATCCTTCAAACCACATCTACATTGATTGAGGTACGGCTGTTAGCATATCACATTAAATTAAATCTTTTTAAATTATTAGCTCGATGATATAACTTATTCGACATAATAGTTTTGTTTTAACTATACTAATTAAATTTTATTTTTAATTCGGAGGAAATTTTTTTTTCGCTTATTCTTAATTTTTAAGCAACCTTTTTTATATGTTAAAGAAAAATGTAAATATGAAGAATCACTCCACCCTCGAAAATTCCTTTCAAATTATAACTTTTCTAGGTTTTCGGCGCTGAAAACGAAAATAACGTTTAAAAGTACGGCGAACTAGTAGTTTCCAAGATATGAAAAAAAATGTTAGTTTAAAAAAGTTGGGGATCACTTTTCTGTAATAATTAAACGTAAGATGAGCACCCACTTTGTGGCCACCATTTTTTGGGGTGGGGTGGGGGCACTTTCTTTCCACCCTCAGAAAATCTACTAAATTTACCACTAACGTTAAAAATTCCAGGAAACAAGTAGTTTATAGGATATGAAGAAATTCACCCACTCATTTGCCCTAATTTTAAGCGTTATTTTCGTGTTTAGTGCCCCGAAAACCTATGAAAGAGGTAATTTTAAAGGAATTTTCGAGGGTGGAGTGATTCGTCATATTTACCGAGAAAAATAATTGAAACCCATTTACTTGCATCCTCACGAGGGCAGAGTTAGTCAGACACAGGGCCAATTTTCCATGTGAGCAAAATCCATCATCCTTTTTTGTGTGTGTGTGTGTATAAAATTAAATCGGTGTTGCCCAGAATTTATTATAATGATTATACCATAGAAAGTGTGTTTAATCGCCTGCAAAACAGATTTTCTTTATAATTTTTTTAATATCTTAGATTAAAAATGGTCAATTTTTACGATGTGACTCAGCGTCGTTTAACTCCTTAAAAAATAATGACCTGCTTTTTGGGGGCCTATTACGTTTAAGCAGTCTTTATATATAATATGAAAGAAAAAAATTTTGAAAAAAAAAAACATTTTACTGTGGGGGATAACTTTTCAGTATCAATTTAACGTAAAATGAGCACCCACTTTTTGGTCAGAAAGCGTTCAACCAGTCATGTCATCTCTTTCATTTGTTCAGGATTGAAATAATTTTTGGTAGATCTTTTTTTTTTGCGATCGCACGGACACTCGCTGCTATTTTTATTGAAACAAAAGTTGTAATGATTTATTTTTGATTAGTTTTTTTGGTGGGGAAGGTCTTTTCAGTGCTCAATATACGGAGAATAGTTTCTTCTCTTTGTAGCCCTTCTGCCGAAATATCTGGTGGAGATGGTACCACATACTTCTTCTTTTTTGGGGGCGATTACATTTACATGTTTTCATCCGTCCTTTTATTTTTATTGTGGAAGTATCCACGTTGCCCATGATGAAAACGATTAGTATACAAGTGTGTTTCAAACGGAACTTCATGTCAACCCAGGCAACGCTGGGTACCCATGCTAGTAGTGAATAAATGATAAAAAAACTATATTCCAAAGTTCATGATGTTGACAATCTTATAATTTATTCCTTTAATTCAGTTGACATTTACAATTCTTGACAGTATCTGTTTCGTAGCGAAAAATCAATCATTTAAGTATCATATCAATCAGTGAATACTAGCATGCCTCCAGGTATTGCCCGGTTGTACAATACGCTTAAAATGATATTTTAATTAAAGCAGATTTCGCAATTATTTTTATATTATATTTAACCCAATATATAATTATGATATACAAAGTTAATCAAAAATGTCTCCTGCGCAATCACCAAGAATCGAAACAAAACGTTTAGCTTACGATTTACTTTTTCCTTTGGCGTTAATGTCTGAGCAATGAAGACATGTTTGCTTCAAGGCTAAAAATTAAAACATGGACCAATTGCTATTGCGTTACGTATGCGTATTCGTAATGCCATCATTCAACCTTCACCTGACATATTCCATTTTTAATTTTCACACTTTTGCAACGATTTCCCCCGGCTAAACCCCAAATATGAATACCCTATATATTAAGTGTTATGTCTGTAGACCGAAAACTGACAGAGGAGCTTGGTAGGTAAAAGTCTTCTAGCAAATATACAGCCGCATACATAAATATATATGGAAAAAGGTTTGTGTTTAGTATAACCTTTTATACACAAATATAACGCAAGTATAAATCATGTAGAATATATGCATGAATATAATTACACGTTATAGTTAACTAAAGATGATCATCCCATAAGAAATCCGAAAAAAAAATCTAATAGGGAATTAATTGAAATGAATTTTTAAGAGAACACGCAAATTAGCTAGATTTTTTGCAGATGAACCCATATATAACGGAGTTGTATTTTCTTTTTAAATAAATAGAAACATGTGTTTTTGATATGAATATCAATACACAAAAGAACAAATTTATAGGAGTATATATATATATATATATATATATATATATATATGTGTGTGTGTGTGTGTGTGTGTGCTGACAAGATAGCAGAAAAACAGTTTTTGTCGTGCGTGCTATATTATTTTTCCTTCATAAGATCTTGGCACACAATGAAAGCATGTCATGATGAAAAACGTGAGAAAAAATTAACGAAACTTTCATTGTCATACCTACTTACATGCAAGTCTACTTACTTACGTCCCGATCTACGTGGAAATTTGTACGTATCACAAATTGGAAATCGTTCAGTATAGTGAAAAGCCGAGAAGTCGGAAATACACAAAATATATGACAAAAAACTTTTACCAAACGCAGTAGAATGTTATAATATGTAGACATTGCAAGCTTCTGAAACTATTTTATCTTTATTTAATTTCAAAATGAGATTTCATCAATATCTCTGTTTCAGACAAAGTAAAAAAAAATATAGCGCCCTATATTTTTCGTTCAGCTTATAATTAATAAGTAAGAAATTGAAAAAATTATATTTAATATCCAAATGCATTAAATTGGATTTTCTACCGATCTGCATTAATCTATCATTCTGAAATGGATTTAAAGTTATTCTTGCTGTTTAGAAAATAAGTTGCAGTATATTGAAGTGTAACGAAAAATGCTAATAGCCATGTCTATTTTAGTTAGTTTGAAAAGAGTTTTTAAGTAAATCCTATTTTGAACTAAAAATCTTTAAAATAATTTTAAAACGTTAAAAGTATACAAATCGGTAAATAATCAAATTTGAATGCGTTTGATGGAAGTGTATAGTTGTAAACTTTCCATTTTCGATTTTTCCATTGTTATATATACTACCAGATTAGCAAATATATACGGCACAATCACGTTGACACACCGGTTCTCGCTAGGTCTCTGAAGTTAAGCGATGTGTTTGACCAATACAAGATGGATGGCCATTTGGGAACGCTAGGCGCTGTATTTACCGCGCAGAGCCGTAGACATTTCCAGGTTAGTATATGGGGTAGGGGCGCACTAATTTACTGGATAAGATACACCTCTGTTTTTGTTAAGACATGCATTTAGAAAGTAAACTATATATATATATATATATATATATATATAGTCATCCACATACAGTACTGTTTCGTTGTATCACAGCTCATCAGTGCGGCTAGACATACACCTTTTCCCAGCCGTGGATCGAACCTACAACCATCGTGTTGACAGTCAGCAGCTCTAACCATCGAACCAAGAATCAGTTCCCGTAAATATTTCTCCTCAAATGCCTATTAAATTAGCATTTACCCGTCGCACAGTACTCAAACTGCCAGTTTGTTTACAAACAAACAGTGGGCTTCGCTTAATCGCTTAAATACGCGTCGGGCGAAAATATATTTACAAAGTGCTCAACACAAAGAGGGGGGGCTTATATATATATATATATATATATATATATATATATATATATAGACCTACAATCAAAATCCTATATCCTACTCCATTCAATTGCATTGAACTATTGGTTTTCATCTAAACAAAACATCCTTAATCTCACCTGTGTTAAAAAGAGTCTCCAAAACTTAGTGCTGACCAACTTAGTCGGGAACATGGTTGGTTCTGTCGCTATCCCCCCCCACAAAAAAAACTCGTCATGAACAAAAACAAATATCAACAGTAATATCATTCATTAGTTTCTGAATGACATTTCAATTTCAGTTAATTTTGTAGTTCTATATCCACACAAAAAGAAACTGAAATATTTAAAACTGATACGGCAGCCCCAGTTGATATTTATTTTCTGAAGGCTTCAACCACTTGCTGGCGTTTCAAAAAGTTTCTTTTAAGTTCCCTCCGTTCGTAAAGTATGCATTTCCTGTCCACTTTTTAATTCTTCTCGTCGCAGCTGTGTTATTTCTCGGTGTTCTTTCTAATTATTTACTTTATTCTTTTCAGCGTCTTTCTTGATGTGCTGTAGGAGCTTTATTTAATAAGTCTTTGTTTTTTATAGCTTGACTTCGAAGGGATTTCACAGTACATATTTCCGTTTCTTATACTTTCTTTAACTTGCATTTTCTTGGTAAAAAGTGTTCAGCGATAAATCCCTAAAATTGAACCGATTCATCCAGTCTGTGGCAAATAAATTGTTGACGTTGCTTAACACAAACATTTTAATTTTTTACTAAACTCCGTCGAATTAATGTTGGCAATAATTTCACTCTCGAATTAAATTTTCGTACCAATCGACAATCTGATAATTTTATTGGTTATTCAACCTTTTTCATGTATGCAAATTGATTATGTACTAATCAGAGCGAGAGTAGAATTGTATTTTTGCATGTTTATTCGTAATATGTGCTTTTTTCATATTTGTGCCGTCATGTTCGTCTGTTCTTGCGAATTTAATCCGAGTTTATTTCATTTATTCGTTCTGCAATGTGAATTTTAACTTTTTTTACAATTCAGTAGGTTTTAAAACGGCACGAGAAAATGTTAAACCAATAAAGCGCTTCACGACGACAATAAGTTTGAATTTTTCTCATTTGTATTTAAGTGATTTGTATTTGTAAGAGAATGATAAAAACATATTTTTTTTTGCTTTGACTTGTTTTTTGAAGGAAAGCTGGAATGTGATTTTTGACGTATCTTTTCATGTGAGAAATGCTTTTTGATATATCTAGATTCTGGTTTGATGCTTATTTTGAATTTGATCCTGTATTTTGGCAGTTTTGTTGTTTCAGAACGTTTCACAGTGTTTATTTACGACTGATGCGAACGTTAATTGTCTTTCCTTATTACGTTTAGACATTTTTACTTTATCTGGAAGTTTTAAAGCAAAATAGTTAAATTGTTAAAATTTTACCAACTTCAGTAAACGTCTATTCATTAGTTTCAGTGTAGAATATTATCCACGAATTTCCTAATTTTCGAAATATTAGATGAACCTTTTTAGAGTCTACCGATTTTCACAATCTATTTTATATAGATTTTCATACTTTCTTAAATATGAAGAGGTTTTATTCTAGAGAATAAGTGAAATAGTAACTTACACTGGAAATACTATTTTGTGCAAAAATCATTTTCATTCTCGGTATTTTGACCCAATATTCGACAATGTTTATGAAAATAATTCTTTAAACATTTTACTGTTGTGTCTATAGTCTTTCATCTGTTCTTGGCTGTCTTTCTTCGTTTTTCTGTTGTCTTTTCAATAGTTTTCTTCGACTTTTGGGTGTTGTTGAACCAGAAGTTTTTTGAATTTTTCTTTCTTTATTAACCCCTCACTTATTTCATATTTAATCAAATCTAGCAAACTTGACTTGAAGTCTTCCATGTTTAAAAAGCGGGTACTTGTGCATTTAACGAACCGGACGTAACTCAGCATTTGCTCGGCTTTGTCCGACGCATGACGTCAACAGCTCGGGTTTTGCTGCTGTCTGACGAAACATGGTCATCAGCCAATCAAAATGATGCGCGCTTAGTTTAAACTCGATGCGTGTGCGCGCGCGTCTAGCAGCAGACGAGAATTCCGATATGGGCGTTCGAGATGGCGGCGACTAGGAATCTCCAGCGCGAATGTGGGTTGCGGTCACGCCACAATTGTGGACTGGAAGAATTTCCTGCGAGATATAATATGCCGGGATTACTTTCTCAGGAGGCCCAGCAGGCCATACGGTCGAAATCGACGAGTCTGTCTTCTTCAACCGCCGTCGGCAGACGTCTAACACCGGTCTGGGTCCTCGGTGTATACGCCGACCCCGCCGAAAACGAGTTATTTTTTTTTTGTTAATGTAGCAAATAGGAATGCCGAAATCCTTCTTCCACTAATAAGAAAATACATTATACCGGGGACTACGCACGGTCGTATCAGACTGTTGGAGCAAAGTGGGAGGTGAATCAACCACCACAGCCTTAATTTTGTTGATCCCGTAAATAATAAAAAAAAGTTTTGCTCCTTTCCTTTTTCTTACGATTTTTTTTTCTTTTTTTGTACGTAAATAGTTGGGAAAAAAAAGACGTTTCATAAAAAAACAATTATTCACTATTATTTGTTAAAAAAAAATTGATCCTACAAATATCATTTTTGGGTACTTGTGCATTTAACGAACCAGACGTAACTCAACATTTGCTCAGCTTTGTCCGACGTATGACGTCAACAGCCGGATAAAACCGAGCGAGCAGATGAGAATTTTGCTATCAATTGGAAGAGTGTTAAAACGTAAGAAACGCTGAATTGAAGAAGGTGAAAAACAGTTTTGTAAAAAGAAGCGACGAAAAATATGAATATTACAAATCTTGCGAACCAGCACCAGACTCCAGGGAGGCTGTACTAAACTTTTGCCAGCAACGGAAATTGTTGGCAGAAGCGAAAAGGTGTTTCCACTGCGGCCAGGATTGCTTACTTGCCAAGAGAACAAGCCTTTCCGACGGGTACGGTTGGCGGTGTCGAAATGTAAAATGCCGCCGTTGGACCTCCATCAGGATTGGGACCTTTTTCGAGAAAGCGAGACTAACTATCGCATGTATCATAAAGCTAATATATTTATGGGCGTTCGAGATGGCCTTGACAAAAAAATCTCTATCGAGAATGTGGGTTACGTTCTCGCCACACAATTGTGGACTTCCTGCGTGATATATGAACGGACTATTTTCTCAGGAATCCCCGGCAGATTGGAGGCCCAGGCCATACGGTAGAAATCGACGAATCTGTTTTTAACCGCAGAATACACAACGTCGGCAGACTTCTGACACCGGTCTGGGTCTTCGGCGGATACGACCCCGCCGAAAAGGAGGGGTTCTTGGTCACTGTACGAAATAGGAACGCGGAAACCCTCCTTCCACTAATAAAAAATGCATTTTGCCGGGGACCACGGTCGTTGGAAGGCTTATAACAAAGTGGGAGGAAAGGGATATCACCATTTGACGGTGAACCACAGCCTGAATTTTGTTGATCCCATAACACAGGCAATCACAAATCATGTGGAGCGAATGTGGAAGGAAGCCAAGCAACGAAATAAACGAGAATGCGGTACCAACCGGGAACTTTTGGACACATATCTTATTTAGTTTATGTGGAGATAAAAGTTTGACAACCTTTTGACTCCATATTAACCTATATAGCCGAAAGCTACCCGGTTGGTAAGGAGGAGCTTCCTATCACAATCGCTACCTCTTCTCCGTCTACTTTGTCGTCTGAAGCCCTCCAAAAGTCTGAGGAAAATATATCCTCCTGAAAAAAAATTTGTATATATCACACAGGGATTCTGGGTAAAAAAAATCCTTGTTTCTGGCAAAAAAGAGGGGGATCCTTGTTCCTGCCCCCCACCAAATGTTTTTATTGTCTTTTTTTTAGGCTTTTTTTTCTTTTTATTACGTGTTTAACAAATAAAAAGTTTTTGGTCGTTAAAAACTAAAACAAAAAAAAAAGGTATAACTGGAAATGTTTTCTCAATCATTAAATCATTTCTCTCCGATAGGCTTATGAGAGTAGTGGTAGATGGACAAAAATCGGAGGCCTGCAATATAAATGCTGGAGTCCCTCAGGGGTCAATCCTCGGCCCAACTCTCTTCCTGATCTACATCAATGACCTCCCTAAACACATACTTAAATCATTCGTTGACATCTATGCTGATGACACGACCATCTACGGCAACACATCAAAGGCTGTAAATGACGAAGTTCTCTCGGATTCTCTCTCCTCTGATCTCGAGCGCGTGGTTCAGTGGGGGAAGATGTGGCTAGTTACCTTTAATGCATCTAAAACCAATCTCCTATCCTTACATCATCAACGCTCTGATCCCCAGCTGGCATCAATTGTGATGGATGGCTCTCGTCTGGGTGAGGCCCCGTGTTTTGACAAGCTTTTGGGTTTGACCTTTACTCCTGATCTGAAATGGAACACGTACATCAAGTCTGTTGCCAAGGTCGCAGGAAAGATGGTGGGATCCTTCTACCGCTCCAGAAGATATCTCACTACTGATGCAATTCTCTATCTATATAAAAGCCAAGTACGGCCAAGGATGGAATACTGTTGCCATATCTGGGCAGGAGCTGCCAAAAACAGCCTATCATGCCTTGACAGAGTACAAAATAGACTTCGTGGTTTAGTGGGGGATGCCCTTTTCTCTACCCTGCAACCTCTCTCCCACAGAAGAGACGTTGCGAGCCTATCCTTGTTTTATCGTTATTTTCATGGCAGATGCTCGACTGAACTGCAATCCCTGGTCCCCCCTCGCCAAACTTTCACGAAAAACACCCGTCTAGCTGAATCCACTGTGAAAAATTTCCCCCACTCTATATCTGTGCCTAAATCAAAACGCGGATTTCATGAGCAAAGCTTCTTTCTTAGAACTGCACGCCTGTGGAACTCTGTTCCGTCTGCCTGCTTCCCTCCGGACTACAACTTGGATGTCTTCAAGTCTAATGTTAACAAATTCCTAATGAACCCCCCCCTAATTAAACACTTCATAAAATCTCCTCACTAACGTGATGTACTTGCAATAACCCTTATCCCTGAGTGGCTTCCGGGCCTTGATAAGTGGTGATCACTGTGTAAAAAAAAAAAAAAAAAAAAAAAAAAAAGGTTCATAAAATGAAAACAATGTTTTTGTTTCGTTAAAACTGAAAAAAAAAATTACTATTATTTAAAAAAAAAACTTGTTTTATATGTATTTATTTTGCAAACCGAAAACAATTTAGAAAACAAAATACTAATAAATAAAAACATAAATGAACGGTTTTTGCTTTTTTACTTATTTAGTTTTTTTATGTTTCTACATTTTACAATTTCATTTTACAGTTTTGTTATTGTAGCGTTGTTTTTATTTTATCGGCAACGCTCGGTTTTATCCGGCTGTTGACGTCAAAGCCGAGCAAATGCTGAGTTACGTCTGGTTCTTTAAATGCACAGGTACCAAAAAGCGTCTTTAGAGCTACAGCTTTATAAATTATAACCTTACACTGCTAACGTTAGAATGCAATGAAAGTATGCAATAATTTCTTTTTTACGTCATAAAATATCACTTTTTTAATCTTTTCTCGTGAAGGTTTTATGGTTAAACTTATGTCAGCAGTAAAATAAATGTTTATTATTTCAACGGTGATTCCTTTTTCTTCTAATATAAAGGACATAATGTATTCCTTTTTTGTTAAAAGTTAACGGAGTGTTGAAATAAAAATAAATCACCGACTTCTTCTTTAAGAGAAGATTAGGTAAGAAAAAATCCAACTTTAAGATTTTTTCAAGTTTGTCGATAAAGCCTATTCTTAGCACTTAAGTTGGGAAATTTCACCATTGTTTCTCTAAATTTGTTCTTTTTAAGATTATATCAGTATAAGGATAAATGGTTCTGTGTCGTCTATGTTTTAGCATCCTTTTTAAGATTCTTGTGTAATAAGTTATTTAATAATTCTCCGTTACCACTGTGGTGGATGACATCAGTTTAAAGTTCTTTAATAATCTCGTCGCCAGTGTTATGGTGATAAATAATCGAGTTCCTTATTTTTTCTTATCACGAGTGTCGTGGGTGGCAAAGTTCCTTAGCCATTCTCCGTCGTTCCTGTTGTGGTCCGTGACATTTCTTACTTTTTCAATTCATGACAATTTAAAAAATCAATCGTGATATTTACAACACAGTTACTTTTTAAAACTGCTTACACAAGATTTTGTAATATTTAATTAGTCTTGAACAATATTTTTGGATAATTCGGTTGAATATCCAATCGCCACACGAGAAATATGAATTTTCATATTGTGATTTGAAATAGGACATTATTAAGTTTGTGAAATCTCTCTACAACTGTCATTCAGACACGAGTGAGATAAGTTTTCAATTTAGGATTTTAACTATAATAAATTAAGCTATTAAGTGCTTTCTCTTTAGCTTTTATGCGAAGAATATATCGTTTAAAAGTTAAAGTAAATCTGTGGAGGTTTTTTACTCACAAATATCATCTAGATACGAGCAAGATAACCTTTCAACATTACAACTCTTTAAAAAAAAAGAGGAAGATTTTGCGATAATCCTAACTTCAAAATGTGGTCAACTTAATTTATGTTAATATATTATTACATTAATAAATAGATATTACGCCAGAAAAAATATCTCACGATGTCACAGCAGTATAAATTGAATTTGAATTCGACTGAACCTCTTCTATGGTCCAGGACAGTACTTATTTGACACACTGGTTATTGGAAAAGTTTTTTTCTGTTTTACGTTGGATTGAGCTTTCATTATTTTGTGTGCAAACACAACACGTATTGTTTAAAGTTTAAAACTTTTTTCTGTTTCCTTTGTTGACTGGCATTACTCGAATTCGTACAGAGCAAACTAAAAATTTGAAACAATACTTCTATACTAATGGATGTTTTCTCTGTTTTGTATATATATATATATATATATATATATATATATATATATATATATTGATATATATATATATATATTGATATATATATATTGATATATATATATTGATATATATATTGATATATATATATATATATATATTGATATATATATATTGATATATATATATATTGATATATATATTGATATATATATATTGATATATATATTCATATATATATACATATATTCATATATATATTGATATATATATATATTCATATATATATATTCATATATATATCAATATATATATATTCATATATATATTCATATATCTATTCACATATACATATATTCATATTCACATATATATATTCATAATCATATTCATATATATATATTCATATATATATTATATATATATATTGATATATATATTCATATATATATATTCATATATATATTCATATATATATATTCATCTTGAATATATATATGGATGAAGCCTTGTGATATATATATTCCTATACATAAATCCCCATCATGAATATATATATATGGATGAACCCTTTTTCGGGGTCAACAGCCTAATAGCACCGTGTGTGTTGGGGTGGAGAGGACTCCTGTAAGCCGTGGTGAAGGCAACCTTCTTAGGAGAAGCAAATCTCTGATTTAAAAAACCATAAAGCGGGAGACCAGTAATCGCATTAAGCTGGTCTGCAATTTAACTTGTTGCTGGCTATCTTGATCTTGCTGGATCTCAACATTTTGAACCGAGAGAGAGACTTTGCTGTCGTACAGAGCTAAGACTCTGTAACATTATCTGTGTATAGATACTCCATCAGGCATTTGTCTATAAAAGTGGTCCTGTGGCAGTGGAAAAGTTGTGACGCGTGGAGGCTTGAAATGCTGGAAGCATGTAATAATTGATCTCAATGACGATCTTCAGTGTCATGCCTGCTTGAGCGTGTGAATTAACCATTAGGACTAAAAGAAAAAGTCATTTTTGTCTCATTGACTTTATGTTTCTGAGAGAGTGGCACTCATCTTAACAGACGTTGCAATCATCATAATATATTCATATATATATATATGGATATATATTCACATATATATATATAGGATATATATATATATATATATATATGAATCTATATATGAATATATATATATTCATATGAATATATATATTCATATATATATATGAATATATATATATATTAATATATATATATTCATATATATATATTAATATATATATATTCATGTATATTAATTAATATAGATATATTAATATATATATATTCATATATAGATATTAATATATATATATTCATATATATATTCATATATATAGATATATATATATTCATATATATATTCATATATATTCATATATATATATATATTCATATATATTCATATATATATATATTCATATATATTCATATATATATATATATTCATATATATATATTCACATATATATATATTCATATATATATATTCATATATATATATTCATATATATTCATATATATATATTCATATATATATATTCATACATATATATTCATATATATATATTCATATATATATATTCATATATATATATATTCATATATATATATATTCATATATATATATTCACATATATATATATTCATATATATATATATTTATATATATATATATTCATATATATATATATATTCATATATATATATTCATATATATATATTCATATATATATATTCATATATATTCATATATATATATTCATATATATATATTCATATATATATATTCATATATATATATTCATATATATATATATTCATATATATATATATTCATATATATATATATTCATATATATATATATTCATATATATATATATTCATATATATATATTCATATATATATATTCATATATATATATTCATATATATATATTCATATATATATATATTCATATATATATATATTCATATATATATATTCATATATATATATTCATATATATATATTCATATATATATATATTCATATATATATATATTCATATATATATATTCATATATATATATATTCATATATATATATATTCATATATATATATATTCATATATATATATTCATATATATATATTCATATATATATATTCATATATATATATTCATATATATATATTCATATATATATATCCATATATATATTCATATATATATATATTCATATATATATATATTCATATATATATATTCATATATATATATCCATATATATATTCATATATATATATATTCATATATATATATTCATATATATATATATTCATATATATATATATTCATATATATATTCATATATATATATTCATATATATATATATTCATATATATATTCATATATATATATTCATATATATATATGAACATATATATGTATGAACATATATATATATATATATGAACATATACGAGGGTAAATCAAAAAGTTCTGAGACAAATTGAAGAAAAACTTTATTTATGGAAGTTGAAAACTTTATTTTTCTACATACGATCCGCCTAACTTAATACACTTCTGTAAGCGATGTTTCCATCGATAAATTCCTTCTTCATAAAATTCTGGAACTTGTCTAGTGAATCAGGTCACAACCTCTTTCTTTGCTTCATTCATGGATTGAAATCTTATTCCTTCCAAATATTCCTTCAGTTTTGGAAATAGGAAGAAATCACTAGGGGCTAAATCAGGACTATAGGGAGGGTGTGAAAGGATTTCCCAGCGAAACTCGCGTAAAATTGTTCTTACAGTCTTGGCCGTGTGTGCTGGAGCGTTGTCATGATGGAACAGAATTTGACGATCGAGCTTTCCTCGTCGTTTCTTAGCCAATGAAGTCTTCAGCTTTCTCAAAACTCCTTCGTAATAGCTTGCGGTGATAGTTTTCTGTCCTTCAAGAAAATCTAATAAAACGATTCCATCTTTATCCCAAAAAACAGTTGCCATTATTTTTTGAGCTGACCTTTCTGCTTTGAACGTGATAGGGCCTGCTGATCCTCTTGGTAACTATTGTTTAGACTGAACTTTGCTTTCAGGATCGTACAGGTAAATCCATGTTTCATCACCGGTTATGACCCGTTCAAAAAAGTTTGCCTCATTTGCTTCAATTCTAGTCAGAATGGCCAATGAAAGATCTGATCTCAGATTCAACTGATTCTGCTGCCACGCTTTAGGCACCCAACAAGCAGAAAGCTTACTCAGACCAAGATCTTCTTTCAGAATTGAAAAGGTTGACCCAAATGAAATGTCAAGCTCCTTAGCAATCTCATTCACTGTTATTCTCCGATCTTCTTCAACAAGATTCCTGACAAGCTCGATGTTTTGAGCATTTTTTGATGTTGAAGGCCTACCTTCTCTTTGGTCTTCTTGAAAATCATTCCTACCATCCTTGAATCGTCTGATCCAACGATAAACAACAGCTCTAGAAGGTGACGAGTCTCCATAAACATTTTGTAGTGCTTTAATGATTTCCGCTGGTTTCCATTCCAGTTTTGATAGAAATTGAATGTTTGCACGAACTTCAAATTGGCTCATTTTGGACTGTCAAAAAGTTAATATTATAAAATATTATCTGACAAAAAAAGAATAAAAGATTTAGAATGCTGTAACTTGTCAAATTTGTTGTTAAGTAATCAGTAGTGCAATTAAACCTTGTTTTGTTGCTCTATTTTCATTTAGATTGAATTTATATCACTTGTCTTAAAACTTTTTGATTTACCCTCGTATATATATGAATATATATATATGAATATATATATATATATGAATATATATATATGTATATATATGAATATATATATATATATATGAATATATATATATATATGAATATATATATATATATGAATATATATATATATGAATATATATATATATGAATATATATATATATGAATATATATACATATGAATATATATATATATGAATATATATACGTATATATATATTCATATATATATATTCATATATATACGTATATATATATATGAATATATATGAATGTATATATATATGAATATGTATGCATATATATATATATATATATATATATATATATATATATATATATATATATATATATATACTAGCAGGGATTTAGTGAGGACCAACGAATATTTAACCCTCGTATATTCTCACCACAAAATCGGTGAAATCGCCCATTTTTCAATTGATTGCCTGCTATAGTAAAAGTCCTATCGCAGCGCACCAGGAGGAAGCTTTACATGCCTCTCCGCAGGCCACAATAGATTGAAGTTTACATTGCACTGTAGAGAACCTTTCATATACTAGATCTTTATACTTGTGTGGTAATAATGGCTTGACTTAAAGTTTAAAATGAAAAACTAAAGTACCATGGGTAAGTTGTGCTCTATACAGAAAAAGTCATTTCGAATGCGCATCTGTCAGATTAAAGAACCTACTGTTGATTTTATATGCCGAGTCTTTCTGTTTGTTTGGTTAGAAATTATCTCAAATGCACTAGTGATGAAGGCTGTATAAGGTGTGAACTTTGGTACAAAATCGTTGATTACTATTAAATCCAGGCAATTTCGGCTCTATCTCTGCTATTGTATATATATATATATATATATATATATATATATGCATATATATATATATATATATGCATATATATATATGCATATATATATATGCATATATATATATATGCATATATATATATGCATATATATATATGCATATATATATATATGCATATATATATGTATATATATGTATATATATGTGTTTATATATATATATATATATATATATATATGTATATATATATGTATATATATGTATATATACAGTGATGATCATATTTATTGGCACGGTAAAATAAAAGTTAAATTTTTTTCTAATAAATTCTAAAAAAGGTATTGAATTAAAGAAAATAACAAAGTATATTATGTATTTCTAACTGGCCTTTCCGATGCAGCAATCGGATTTTAGAAAAAATAAATAACGAAGGAACAACAAGCATAATTGCAAAAAACCCTTGTCCAAAATTATTGGCACGGCTTTGTTTTTCTTTTATGTTTGTTGTTCCTTTGTTATTTATTTTTTCTAAAATCCGATTGCTGCATCGGAAAGGCCAGTTAAAAATACATAATATACTTTGTTATTTTCTTTAATTTAATTCCTTTTTTAGAATTTATTAGACAATATTTTAACATAATCTTCCTTTTTTATGCTACCTGTGACTTTAACAAGTCGCCCTGGTCCAGAGGCAGCAAAGGATCCCCAAAACATCAAACTGCCTCCACCGTGCTTCACTGTGGGTATGGTGTTCTTAGGCAGGAAAGCTTCGCCATATTTTCTGTAAATATAAGACACTTTATTATGGCCAAATAACTCTATTTTCGTTTCGTCAGTCCATAGAACACGTTTCCAGAATGCAACATCTTTATCAATATGACGTTTTGCAAAGGCTAGCCTTGCTTTCAGGTGCATAGGCTTCAATAAGGGAGTCTTTCTCGGACGACATGCTTTTAAACCAGCTCTCTTCAAAACTCTACCAACTGTATGTCGAGATACATTCACTCCAGAGGTGCTCTGTTCATCAACAATCTCCCCAACAGAGATCCTTGGGTTTTGTTTTACTTGTCGAACAATTTTCCGTTCATCTCTTGGGGAAAGAATCCTTTTTCTCCCTCTACCCTCTAAACTCATAACGTGGCCTTGCGATTTGAACTTGTTTATTATGGCTCTAACAGTGGATTTGGGAAGGTTTAGCTTCTTTGAAATCTTATCATAGCCCTCCCCATTGGTATGGCATGCTACAACAAGCTTCCTGACGTCTTCGCTGTGTTCCTTAGTTTTAACCATGGCGATTGAAAATTATAATTTAGTCACTTATAATAGTTTAAATAAATCGCTATCTAAAAATTATCTGAAAAAATTATTCACTGAATTAGCGTTAAACAAGCATAATATGGCTATAAAAAAGTTCAGAAAGCACGTAAACCGGAAATTGATTGATATTATACTGATACTAAAAGAAAAACAAAGCCGTGCCAATAATTTTGAACAAGGGTTTTTTGCAATTATGCTTGTTGTTCCTTCGTTATTTATTTTTTCTAAAATCCGATTGCTGCATCGGAAAGGCCAGTTAGAAATACATAATATACTTTGTTATTTTCTTTAATTCAATCCCTTTTTTAGAATTTATTAGACAAAATTTAACTTTTATTTTACCGTGACAATAAATATGATCATCACTGTATATATATGTATATATATGTGTATATATATGTATATATATATGTGTATATATATGTGTATATATATGCATATATATGCATATATATATGTATATATATGCATATATATGCATATATATATGTATATATATGTATATATATGCATATATATTTATATATATGCATATATATGTATATATATGTATATATATGTGTATATATATGTGTATATATATCTGTATATATATGTATATATATGTATATATATGTATATATATGCATATATATATGTATATATATGTATATATATGCATATATATATATATGTATATATATGCATATATATATGTATATATATGCATATATATATATGTATATATATGCATATATATATATGTATATATATGCATATATATATATGTATATATATGTATATCTGTATATATGTATATATGTATATATATGCATATATATGTATATATATGTATATATGTGTATATATATATGTATATATGTGTATATATATGTATATATGTATATATGTGTATATATATGTATGTATATATGCATATTCATATGTATATTTATATGTGTATATATATAATCCCGCTGTAAACTTGAAGTGGATGTAAATATCAATATTTATATATTATAACGGAGCTATGAATTTACTGGTGCTGGCATTAATTGAATATATATATATATATATATATATATATATATATATACACGACATAGACCAAAGAAGTTTAGAAGATGAATGAGTTAGATAATCTATAAATAAATCGTTTCAAAACCCGAATTTATATTTTTCCTGTGAATTGTCAAATTTTAGTAAATACTTGTCTAATCAGATTTTGCCCATGCGATCTAGCGTTTTCCATCTTACTGACAATCTCTTTAAACTCTTATCCAAATCGATCGGGCGTCTCTGACAGACGTGTTTTTGAGTAATGATAGTAAGAATACGTCTGTACGTATCATATGCGCAAGTATATACACACACACACATATATATATATGTATATATGTGTATATTTATATATATATATGTATATATATATATATATATATATATATAAGGTTGATGCAAAAATAATGCTTTTATATATAACGTCAAATTTTTGCACCAACCCATATATATATATATATATATATGTCTGTGTGTATGTGTGTGTGTGTGTAAACTGTGTCAATCGCTTTGTTGCAGACTAGTAAAATATCAATATTTTACTAACAAACAAAAATGTCACTATCAAAGGGCTGCTTTAGGTTAGTTATGTCCCAAATTTTTTTTCAAATTCATGTTATATTCACGAATTTATGACATTTTATTATCAAGGAAATTTTACTGCCCATATCTTTATTGTAGATCTCTTAAAATGCCATAAAATCAGGCGATGAAACGTTATCGAAAAGCCAATGGCAGTTGCTGGACTAGCAGAAGAATTGTCCATCAAAGATTTTGCCACAGAGCTAGAAAGGGATACAAGAACATTGGCATCATTCTTGAACAAAACGAACACCAAATCCAGAAAAATAAGGGCACCAGGAGAGACCTTTCAGATCGTGGTATTCGGAAAATTCGTAGAGAAGTCAACTGAAACACAAACAGTATCAGGTCTTCCGTTTTGGAAAAAGCTGGAATCGCTCCATGGTCCAGGCCGGATACAATGTGTTGAATGAGACTGCAAGGAACATCAAACCTCTTTCAAGGCCTCCATTGAGCAAACAACGTAGGGAAAAACGAATGGCTGGAACACAGAATTACATGAAAATTAATTTCCAACAGGTCCTATTTATGAATGAGGCCCATGCTACTCTTGACGGTCCGGATCGATGCACCTAAGTTTGAAACCTGATGGAACTCCGACCTGTTACAGAGTTCATCGCCAACAAGGAGGTGAAGGCATCATGTTTTGGGCGGGAAGCATTGGGGATAAGTTGGTTGGACCATGCTGAGTGCCAGAGGGTGTAAAGCTTACCAGCAATGTTTATAATTATATGTCGATATGACTAGAGGACCTACCATTTTCAAGTCGCTTTCAGATGATTTTTATACATGACAATGTATCATCCCATTCTGCATGGCGCGACTGCCGCCTTCCTTGAATCTATGGGATTCGTTGGTGAAACTCTCATAACGATCACCGTGTTCTCCAGACATTAACCCCATGGAATATATCTGGTCAATATTAATAAGAGGAGTTTATGAGGGAGAAGACCAATTTACTTCAAAGGTTGTGGATGAATATAGTTGATGATGCTGGAGCCATAACTCCTTTTAAGATAAAAAAAAATTGTCTTCTTCGGAGGGCAAAAGATGGTTTTAAGCTATTTAATTAAAAAAAATGGTGGATATGTCGATAAACAATTAATTTATATGATGCCATACCTAGAATATGCGTTTGTCTATTATTTCTTGACAAAAAATATAATAAATACTAAAGTTCACAAGATAAGACATTGTATTTCTGCCATAAAAAAACATTTTTAGAGACCCTCAGTACAGCGATGGACAGTGGAAATTCATTGATGAAGAATAAAATGTCATAACTACGTGAATATCGCAAGAATTTGAATAAAAATTTTGGAAATAAGTTACCTTAAACAGTCCTTTAGTGATGTAATTTTCATTTCGTTGTGAAGTGTATTTAGTAAAATATTGATATTTTACTAATCTGCAATAAAGCAATTGACACATAGTGTGTGAATATATATATATATATATATATATATATATATATATATATATATATATATATATATATATATATATATATACAGTCCTGGTCAAAATCATCAGACCACTTAAGAAAGTAAGCGTTTACGCATATTATCGAATTTTTGATCAAACAAATGGTTGAAACCATTGCCAAAAGGGAAAATATGATGGAAAAAAATGAAATCTGCTTCATTCGAAACCTTAACCCTGATCTAATAATTATTTTTTAAAAAACAAACATTTTCACCTGGTCAAAATGATAAGACCACTGATAATTTATCTAACAATTATAAATTACTAAAAAGGGTCTCAGTATTTAGTATAGCCTCCACTATTACGAATTACTTCAAAAAATTCTCTTCGGCATGCTTGCGACTAAGTTTTTTATCAGTTGCGAAGGAATTTTATCCCATGTACTGAAAACTGAATCAGAAAGTTCCTTTATTGAATCATACTGGGTTCCATCCTTGAACACTTCTTTTGCCATCCATCCCCAAAGATTTTCAATGGGATTGAGGTCCGGAGAACATGCTGGATGATCTTACAATTCTATATTATTTGAAGAGAAGTATTCTCGTGCTTGTCGAGAAGTGTGTATCGCAACGTTGTCTTGCTGGAAAATCCAATTTCTTCCACACAGGCGTGGACCTTCAGTCCTGATAGAAGCATTTTCAAGCATTGAAATGTACTTCAATGATGTTTGCCGGCCTTTCACTACTATGCAACTTTAGGGTCCCAGCTGACGAGAAATCACCCCAGATCATTAAAAACCCTCCTCCACTATGCCGAGTTGAAAAAGTCTCTTTGGGCAAATTTTTATCATGCCAATAGTGTTGAAATCCATCTGGACCATCTAGATTAAACTTTTTCTCATCGGAGAAAATTACATTTTCCCACTTCTCTTCATCCCAAGTCTGGTATTTGGCAGCATATTTAAGTCGGTTAGTTTTCTGCTGTTGAAGAAGACGTGGTTTCTGCAGTCGCTTTAAATGATTGAAACCATTCATTTTCAGATACCTGCTGATGGTTTTAGGACTAAATTCTGCTGCTGTTTGGCTTTTCAATCGACTTGAGCTCATACTGGAGTTTGTTTTTTTTTTTTTAACTTTTTCTGATACGACGAGCCAGTGATGGGGTTATTTTTTTTGGTCGACCTGGACCTTTTGTGCCCATATTGATCTGGATTTCTTTAAAAAAATTGTGATGGCCGTTTTGCTACGATTCACTTAGTTTGCAATGGATCTATGGGAGAGTCCACCCCTATTACGCTCAAAGGTCCTCCCTCTCTCAAACTCTGATAATGTTTTCCCTTTTGTCATTTATAATTTAGTAAGATGTTTTTATCCTCTAACAAGTTGCTTTTAGTAACATAGAAAGCTTTTCGTATTCATTTTTTCAAAACTAACCGATTTTATTAAAGTGGTCTTATCATTTTGACCAGGTAAAAATGTTTTTTTTTTAAATAATTATTAGATCAGAGTTAAGGTTTCAAATGAAACAGATTTCATTTTTTTCCATTATATTTTCCCTTTTGGCAATGGTTTCAACGATTTGTTTGACTAAAAATTCGATAATATGCGTAAACGCTTACTTTCTTAAGTGGTCTTATGATTTTGACCAGGACTGTATATATGTATATGTATATATATAGAGAGAGATACACACACGTATATATATATATATATATATATATATATATATATATTACTGTCTCTCTCTCACACACACACACACACACACATTATATATATATATATATATATATATATATATATATATATATATAGATAGATAGTTAGATAGATATGAGGGAGAGATAGAGAAAAATACACACACAGGAATATATATATATATGCGTGCGTGTTTATGTGCGTGTGTGTGTGTGTGTGTGTGTACATATAGAGTTTTGAAAAGAAAGATCTTCTTGACGATAAATATCGGAATGTGATTAAGGTGATGTCAAAACCACTCAACCACTCAGCAAAATTGGCAGGGAAATTCATTTTATTTTTGATAAAAGGAAAACGAATTGTTATGGAGATGAATTATCTGAGGCCAAACATTGAAACAATTCTTCAATTCGTCAGTCAAAAAGAAAACACTGTACAAATAAAATGATTTAATGTTTATTAGTTAAACTATTCTCGAAATATCTCATGCATAAGATTGTTCTGGTTTTGGCAGAAAAGGCACGATGTTGCTCAAGGAACGCATGTTAGAAAATAAACCAAGAACGTTTATTTTTTCTAGATTATCGTACTATTCATAATGACGGAAATTGACAAAAAGAAAAATACACCGAAAGTCTTCACTTTTATGACTATAAAATTCTCGAGTTGTAAATGATTTTTAGAAATCATTTTTTTTTGTCATGAGTCACCACTTATCAAGGTTTGAAAACCACTCGAGAAAAATAATAAATGTGATACAAAGATTTTCAGTTGAATGATGAAGAATATTAAGAAAGGATTTCAAATAATGAATGAGTTTTCTGCCTCTTGCCTGAAACACTCCGACCGAAGAATGCCGATGAGGTTTCCCATGCAATTTTTAAAGGGTCAAAGTGCTCCTCTGTTAGAGGATGGCTTGGCTCTCTCCCCACTTTTCGCTTTTGTGTCATATATGCAGTGGGAGCAATGCTATCTATTTGATGTGGACTACGAAAAGACAACTCGGAATATGATATAGGGTTTACAGATATATTTAAAAAAGGGAACAAAGTTATAGAGAAAAGCGGTAACGTAAATTAGACTTACTTGTCAGTCGGATATCGGTAGAGAATTCTAACTCCATGAGAGTGCCTGGCTCTCTATGGATTTTTATCAATAGAGAATTCCAACTCCACAGAGATTAGATCATTCTTGTGATAACCGGTCCCTGTATTTTATTGAGGTGGGAGTTTAGTTTTGCGCAGTTCTAGGAGGTTCACCCTCCCTGGCTTTGGAAAGGGGATAGTTTATAGCTAATCGCCTGAAGAACCCTTTCCGGGGAATGCCGATGGGGCTATTCAGGCACTTTTTACAGGTCAAAGTTCCCCTCTTCTGGGCGCTGACTTTTCAATCCCACTTTCCGACGCTGGTGTCTAAGTTGTTGTAGTGGGAAAGAATTAAACAATTTAATTCAGTTTTTGGAAGAGTCCATTCATGGGTAGGTAACGCTCCCATAACACTATTCTACTCTTTCACGTTGACGTGTAAAAAAACTAACGGATTTAAGCAGCAGCAACTATCTAACACACATTTATGTGCTAGGAAGCTAACCACAGAAATATACTATTTATCTGTAAATAAAACAAATATGCAACCCCTTTTTTAAGTAATGAATCACCTCTCATGAAGTCTAAACACCCCTTGAGTGTATGGATTAATGAGATTGATAGATTGTCAGTTGAACAATGAAGAATATTATGAGAGGACTGAAACAGATGAATGAAATAAATAAGATTTGATTACTTATGAGGATGGTTTATGATAGTTGTGTTTATTGGCATTAGATTTAAAGATAACCAAGTAATAGACCCCAGAGAAGCAACCTTGCGGTAACGTGCTCCATAGATGGCTAGTTTATGGAAATACACTTTGCTAAAAAATACCTGTTTGATAGTAGGTACACGAGGGAAAAAAAAAAGAAAATGATTTTCAGTTGTGGTAGGTAAACGAGTTTATGTTGTGAATGTCTTACGAGGAACCAGACATTAAAGTTCAGTGTTGCATCTTCTATAATAATAACGATAGAGTAAAGGAGACTAACAAAATTTCTTTTGTGAGAAAAAGGCTGTAGAGAATGGAAGAAATTCCAGATTGCGAAGTCGATTTTGTACCCTCTTAAGACAAGAACGTATGCTCTGAGAGGTGCTTCTAAAGATGTGGCAGTAGTACTTCTTTTAAAAAATGGAAACGGCACTACCCAGGTTTACCCGGCTTCCTCCAAAGATGGAAGTATGAAATTCACAAGCAGTCCCCAGTCGCATGTATATCCACGTTAGGAGAGATGACGACGTTAAGTTTTTGCAACCTTTGTATGAAGGTGTCGTCGCCTTCCTACATACAACACCTGCAATTCTCAAATTGGTCATCCATCTGGTACTGACCAGGCCCAGCGGTGCTTAACTTCGGTGATCTAACAAGAACCGGTGTATCAGCATGATTACGCTCCTTAAGAAAACTTTGACTCTTATTTAGGTAGAAACTTACAAGTTTGATCATTTCTCTACTGATGCCGATCAGCGATATAAAAATAAACACGACCAATTCTTGTTATTGTAAAGAAAATATTTCTTGTGTTTATTATTCGTTTGTAAGATTGTTGTGCGGTGGGGTGTGTATATCGGGGACATATAACGGAGGATGAGACATTTATATAACAGTATTCCACGACAACGACGGTAATGACAATTCTTGTTGATTTTATAATCTTCTCAAGAGAGATATGAATGCGAAGAGATACGTGTAATGTGAGAAATTCCAGTTACAATGCCATTTCCATGTTTCATGTAGGCAGCTTGTAATTGGTTAATTTGTATGGACCAAGATAATTATTTGGCGACTTTTTTGTAAACATCTATTTGTTTTCCAGCCTGCGAAAACCTCCGGCAAGAGCAAGACTCATCAAAAGTCGGCTTCAAGAAGAATGTCTCATCGAGAATGAAGCCGCAACAATTTCTTCATGTTATGTCACCTAAAAAGGTGAAAAAGGACTTGAAATCTCTACAAGCAGAGACACCTTCATATTGTGCCGAAGATATCCCGATTAGAGGATGGCATCATTTGAACATTTTCATCATCTTTATATCAACTAAATGTTTGAACTTTTCTCAATTCAATTAGGGTCACAAGGGACTCGATTTATACCTAATTAAAGGCACCAGAAATCTTGCCAAGGACACCATGAATTATCATGGACCTTTTCGAAGGAAAACCACGTTACCACTCTAACCAAAAGGAGTTAACTACTGGCTCCAAACTTGAGAGGCAAAACTGAGCCACCGTTTTGAAAGGACTGTACCTGGACCAATAACCTTTCTTTGATGTTATAAATGAATAAAATTTGAGTGTAAGGGTATGGTTTTTTAATTGTGGAATTATTTTTGCCTCTGCCAGTGAGTATTGAGTTTGTGAGATTAATTTCTCACAGTAATAGACTCTTCTTTTAACACAGAGGGGAGATATATTATCGACGATGGGGACAGACAGTTAACTATTTTAGAGGGTGTTTCATGCAAGTTTCATTTACAAGACGATAGACAAAATCACATTACCTTTTCCAGTGGACGGCAAACGAGCAAAAAAGATTTACTTATTACATAATAACTTTTATTCTTCCAGATGGATGAGATTATATCAGAAATTCGATTGCCTTGCAGAATTGCATTGTCTTGTCCCCCTTTCTTTCGCTTCTGAAAGGGACTTAACTGAATATATTGAATCTATCTTTCTTTGTGACGTCAAACACGTGTTCAACCATGTGAAAGTCCCTCATGTGACTTCTACATATTACACATGTCTCCACACGCGTTTGCAACAGAAAGAAAATTCTTCAATTCATTGTCGATTATTCTTAACAGATATATCTTTGTTTTATAATTATTTCTACTATAATGGCAATTCACTAAATTTCTGGGATCGCATCTAAATAGCAATATGTATTAACTTTTAACTTTTGATTACTGGGTTCAATTCTAGCCTTTTTCTTTAATAAATATTTTTTCAAACTTATTTACATCGTTCCTATAATTACTGGCATCTGTCCCGTTCAATGTATTACAAGACTAACAAGTATTTCTAGTGTGTTTTTTGTGTGATAACTCGCGCAATACTTTTTTGTGTGTGATGGCTCGCGCAATACTTCCAACTAGCAAACGGATACGTATATATATGGTATCTGCTGGCAATTCTGCACAAACTCACACAATATCTAGGTGTTTCTTTGATACATATTAGGGACCTATTATATCCATAGTGCGTAAGTCAGTTTGACATATTCACAGTGGGTGTAGGGTATGATGACACGGGACTTTCGAAACAAGATCCATTTCCAGAGATTAAAACATACATGGATAACATGTAAGTTTCAGACAAGGTGCAACAAGTCTAACGGAGTAGACACAACAAGACACGAGAAAAAGTAATGACGTCACGTTCTATGGAACTGGAAAAAATATAAATAAACCTTGGTTGGCAGGTACGAGATACGTCGACGATAATTCTGTAGGGAAACTTTTAATATCCGAAGTGCGAAATGTTACTCCGAACATGTTCATATGTCACGTATTTCAGTAAGATGATAAATCGAATTATTAATTAACAAAAAGAACTTGGTCTACCCCTCTCTCTCTCTCTCTCTCTCTCTCTCTCTCTCTCGCATGCGTAACTCAATTTTCCACAGAAATAAAATCTTACAATCATCTCAGAAATATCTAAGTATTTCTTTCTGCAAAATAAGTTTTGTTTGCATAGTTAAACTGATGAGACGATCAATGGCCACACAATGAATGTAGCGATCACTGGACGAAAGCAAACGATGGCGTCAGGCAACATTGAAAATGAAGAAAAAAGACAAAGAATTAAGATACCTTAATTCTTTGTCACAATTCTTTGTCATACGTCACACGCACGCAGATACATAATGAACATTTGAGGTGCCGTACAAAAAAGTGACAAAAGACGACGAAAAAAAGTGACAAAAGACGACATATAAGAAACGTATATATATATATATATATATATATATATATATATATATATATATATATATATATATATATATATATATATATATATATATGAAAATGCATATAGATTCCAAGTTTGGAATAAACATACACGTGTTCGAAAAAAAAATGTAACATCAGTTCGGAGATTGTATCGGCCGAAATGTGCAAAAAAACAAGAGGAGAATATTAGTTCGATTAACCTAAATAATACGCATTGCAGCAAATAGAATCGGCGTCTGTTGTTATACGACGCCATATTGACTTCAAAAAATCACACAATGGTGAGAAATTCTGATTGCTTTTTTTTATGAAATTGAACCGATAACTCAGATTCATGATATACACACTGTAGTTTTTAGCGCTCGACGAGTAAGTTCTGTTTGGTTGTTTCTCTGTTGTTTCTGATCACAAAATAATTAGAAAACAAAGTGAAAATTATTTTATTAGTTGCAAGAAAATCACTCATTTATTTATCGTTTATTAAACACAGAAGAGTTTTATTATCTTTCGATGAGAATTTGTAGAGCGAAACTAGTCGTTTTCTTTGTTGTTTAAAAAGCCAAATTAACATCTACGGAGTCTGTGATATGAAGCGAAACTAATCGAGGAAAAAAAGGCCATACATCAATGTTTGCTTGTTTTAATTCGATTTTTTCTTAGATCATTTTATTTGTCCAATTCATGATAAATTATCTGACCCACTTAGCTGAACTATCTAATTCAGATCGTCCATTTTCTGTGGATTGACCTCATACAAAAATTGTCAATGTCAAAGATGTTTTCATATTTTCCAACCTATTGTGTTCCAATAATCCATTCTACTTATTATTATTATTATTATTAATAATAATAATAATAATAATAATAATAATAATAATAATAATAGTCTCCTATATTTAAACCTAATTTTCTTACGCAGTCAGTTTCCCTTATTCAATCCATAGCAAATCACTCAATAAATACTATATCTGCGCGTAACGTGGCTGTTACACTCAAACCGTGTTTGTTACAGTTTAAATCTCTCTCGAACCCCCACGCTGTCCAGTATCGTCGCAAACGATCAAACAAACAAAATAAATAACGTTAACTCGGCCTTTTTTTTTTCTGTTTTAGCGTTACTCTCCAAACAATTTTTTTACTGTTCATTTCGTCTGCCATAAGATTTACAAAACCCTGTTACTGGGTCACAGGTCCATCTAGCCCGGTTTTTCATCTCTTCGACCACGTGCTCTCATTTTTTTTCTTTTTCTTCTGGCGCAAGTCCACGCACATTTACTAATTTGCATAATGCTCAAATGGCTGCTGCTGCTAATCGCTTCGCTAGCCATCCATCCTTCGGCTGCTGCTGATATCTTTACAGGCGCTTATAACCGTTCTGTTACATCATTCGGATTATTAGTTTATAAGTGACAGTTAGGTAAGCGCAACTACATTTTCCAACTTTCAACACAATAAGAACAAAATCCTAATTACATGCTGTAATAAAGCAGTGCCTCTGGCGAGAGAAATATTATTCGGGCAAAGAAATGGCTAAATAAATATTATTGGGTCTCTGATCTGTCAAAAAGAGTTGTTAAGAAGCTACTTGAAATTCGGTCGTACAAACACAAATTATACTGACCACAAATAAAAATACATTGAATGATGCTGCGGTAAGCACAGATACAGATAGAGAGAGCGAGCGAGAGAGAGAGAGAGAGAGTGTGTGTGAGAGAGAGGGGAAGAGAGATAAAGCGAAAGAGAGTGGCGAAGCATGGAAACATTTTATATTACTAAGTTTTTAGCACATCTTATAACAACTGTTCTTAAACATTCCCTTGTTTTCCATGTATTACGTCACTTCTGACCAATTAACATAAACTTCCTTCTTCACAGTAATCGTAAGTAAAAACCTAATCCAACCGAATATATATACTAGCTATTATTATGCACATTAAATAACGTAATCACTTTGAATAAATATTGTTCACTAGACGTTCATGAAGGAATATGAAACATACACAATTGATTGTTGGAAAATATAGAAAGAGGCGCAGAGGAAACTGTGTCAAAAACTAATCTAGAAAGCTAAACCCGAAAAAGTAATCTTAATAATTATTAATCGGTAAAACGACATTTGAAATGGAAAAATTAACTGCTTTTTAATCAAACGGTTTGCAGTTGTCGATTCTTATATTTTAGCGTCTCAATTTAAATAGACACTGTTTCAAATTTTAATTAGTTGTCATCAAATTGTTTTGTTTTTATCCATGCAGCTAATAATTTATATAATGATAAAATTCTGTGAGCCGTGAATATATATATATATATATATATATATATATATATATATATATATATATATATATATATATATGTGTGTGTGTGGGGGGGGGGTGATTGACTAAAGTTAAAGAATGAGGATTGAGAGTTGTATGTTTTGGTTTCGATTCAAACTGATGGCACCCGAATTATATATATATATATATATATATATATATATATATATATATATATACTAGCAAAAAGTACCCGTCGTTGACTGGGTTCAAAAACAGCCTACAGAAAATGGACTCTGATTTATTAAAGTATGATAGGTTATGAAAAGAAAGGGTTGTAAAGTGATAGCTTCGAATTCGGAGGTATCAAAACCAAAGCAAAATATGATGAAAGTAAAAATAAAATAGATAAGCCCCATAATTTATTATACCATACCTGTTCACACTGAAACACTTATCACAATATTTTGTGGATCTATATTAAAAAAAACCTTGTTAAACTATGTGACATATTTCCATTCTATGGAGGTCAGGCGCAAACGAACACCCAATAATTTTATTATACCATATTTCTTCAAACTGAAACACAATTATCAAAGTATACTTACGCAGATAGATATGAAAAGTCTTTATTAAAGTGTGTGCCTATTTCCATTCTATAGAGGCCAGGCGCGAACGCAGACCGCACAATTTTATTATACCATCCCTATTTAAGTTAAAACATACTTATCAAAGTATTCTTATGTAATCTGTATAAAAAACATTTTTAAATGTTTTTTTTCATTTTTAACTTTTTTATTTCTATACTTTTTGGACCAGGTGCGAACGCAGACCCCACAATTTTAATGAACCACCGTTCTGCAGGATAAAACATACCCAGTCATGTGTCTCGATAAATTTTCTATCATTATATGTAATCAGTTTTTTTTAAATAGTCAACCATATAGGAGCCTATTCGTGACCACACACACACACACACACACACACACACACACACACACACACACACACACACAAAGACATTCAGCTTTATATTATATATATATATATATATATGTATTTATATATTTAGTTTTTGATCTTTTTTCACAGAGGAATCGCTACTTATTAAGCTTCAGAAGCCACTCGAGGATGGGAGTAATGGGTATACATTAGCCAACGTGATTATCACGTAGTAAACATAAGTAATGGGAATTTTGTAAATTGAGTTTCTTAGGATGACGGTTCATTACAAACATTTTTAATTTGGAGTTTAAGACAATCTGATTGTAGTCAGCTGGAAAGCAGGCAATCGGAAAAGAGTTTCACAGGTGTTCAGTTCTAAGAAAGAAACTCTGTTCATGGAATCTACGTTTAAGTTTAAGCACAGATAAAGAATGTGGGAAATTATTGATAGTGGTTTTAGCTAGATGAGTATTTTCGTGAAAGTTTGGCGAGGGGGGGCATAGGTTCAGATGAGCACTTGCCATGAAAATAACGATAAAACAAAGACAGGCTCGCAACGTCTCTTCTGTGGGAAAGAGATTGCAAGGAAGTGAAAAGGGCATCCTTCACTAAGCTACGAAGTCTATTTTGAACTCTTTCAGGACAGGATAAGCTGCTTCTAGCAACTCCTGCCCAGATGTGGCAACATTACTTCATAGTTGGCCGTACCTGGCTTTTATATAGGTAGAGAATTGCATCAGGAGGAAGGTATCTACTGGAGCGGTAGAAGGATCCCATTATGATAGACCTTTATGCCATACTCTATGAAAGGCCTTTGATATATCAAGAGCAATTGCCCTTGAGAGGAAACCTCCGTTGAGAGATTCGCTAATCCTTTGAGCTATAACTGTGAGCACGTCTGCTATAGATCTATCAGAACGGAAACCATATCTCACTACTATATATTAGGTTCAATATAATAATAGATAGTGAATTGTCTCCATAATAATAAATACGAAATCTGTATGAATTAAAATATCATATTTAAGCGTATCTTACGACCAGACAAGGGCGGGCGGACTGCTAGTGTCTCAATATTAATATATGCGAATGAAAAGCAGACGATATTTAACCCAATTTTTTACATTAATACAAATAATTCACACACTTCAATACTACCCGGGCCTGTTAATACCATGAATAAAAAGATACGTGTTCCTTTTTTATTAATTACTTATCTTCAAATAGCAAGTGTCAAACTTTGAACTTAATCGGATTACTAGTTTATAAATTACTTGTATCGAAGTGGAGCTGATTATCCAAACAATCAAAATTTCATTGCTTTATTGGCGGGAAAAATGCTTCTCAAACAAATTAGGTTAATTTTTTAGTGCAGGGATACAAGGAATACAATTTCGAGTTCTACTCGGTCATGGCTGATGCAACGAAGCATATACTTCATATGGATTAAATAGAAGGTTCCGTTTGAAATTCCGTTCACGTTTCCTAGTTTGACAGAAAAATTCCCGAGTTCTACAAGGTACACCTACAGAAGATCGGAGGTTATATAGACCAGAATGCTATGAGAATCTAGGCTGAACAGTAGTTCGAATAACCCAAAAACTATAAATTACTAATCCTCATGAAAACAAAATCAGAAACCTAATAAAGAAATGAAGAGTACATGTCAAACGTGTAATTGTAAAAGATGTTCTTATTTACAATGCCTCCCCACGGGACAGAGTTAGACACCAGGGTCGTTTTTTAATGTAATGTAATTGTAAAAGATGTTAATAGCCGGGCGGATGGAAGAAAAACGTGTGATATGATTGTTGTTGTTAAGAGAGTTTAAAAAATCAAAGTGCATGAAATGCCTTCAATTAAAATAAAAATAGGTTTCTACGTCAGAAATTATCAGGGCATAATTTAAAAACAGGAATAATTTTGAAACCCCTTTCATGACTATCATCTATTCATGCACAACATCATGCTCTCATCATAGACAATGCCACATCATCTTCATAGACAATGCTACGCACACTCCTTTATTTCCCCATACTTTCTTCTTTTTTGTTTATTTTTAAAAATTTCCTCTGGTGTTACCAGATACAGCTATCTGAAGATATCTGTTTCCTGACATAAAATACACCAAACAGTCATGTTATTTTTTTTAATTCAATATTCATCCCAAACAAGGCACAGTGCCACTTATAAGTAGGACGTTCCTATCGGAGACATGAGTTGCAGGGATATTATGAAGGGAGATGAATAGCAAGATGTTTGTTCACATTACACTTGAACTTCTGCATGTCAGTACAGCTGGGAAAGCAGAATCCAGGAAGTAAGTTCCAAAACCTAACAGTTCTGGGGAAGAAACTATTGGAGGAGAAAACTTTCTTACACCTAGGGGTCTCTACTTTTTTACACGGTGGTAACCACTTATCAAGGCCCGGAAGCCACTCAGGGATAAAGGTTATTGCAAGTACATTACGTTAGTATGGAGATTTGATGAAGTGTTTACTTAAGGGGGCTGTTCATTAGGAATTTGTCTACGTTAGATTTGAAGACATCCAAGTTGTAGTCAGGTGGGAAGCAGGCAGACGGAACAGAGTGCCACAGGTGTACAGTTCTAAGAAAGAAGCTTTGTTTATGGAATCCACGTTTTGATTTAGGCACAGATAAAGAGTGGGGGAAATTTTTTCACAGTGGATTCAGCTAGACGGGTGTTTTTCGTGAAAGATTGGCGAGGGGGGACCAGAGATTGGAGTTCATACGAGCACCTGCCATGGAAATAACGATAAAACAAGGATAGGCTCGCAACGTCTCTTCTGTGGGAGAGAGGTTGCAGGGTAGAGAAAAGGGCATCCCCACTAAGCCACGAAGTCTATTTTGAACTATGTCTAGGAAGAATAGTTGTTTTTAGCAGCTCCTGCCCAGATATAGCAGTATTCCATCCTTGGACGTACTTGGCTTTTATATAGATAGAGAATTGCATCAGTAGTGATATGTCAAGAACAATTGCTCTAGAAAGAAAAACTTTATTCAAGAGATTCACTAATCCTGTGAGATGTAACCGTTAGCACATCTGCGGTAGATCTTGCAGAACGGAAACCATATTGTGTCACTAAGAAGATCGTTTCTGCTGAGGTGGTTTACTATTTCTCTATTTAATATGGATTCCAGCAACTTACTCATAACATACAGGAGACTTATTGGTCTATACTGAGAGGGAGATGACTTATCACCTGAATTCTTAAATACAGGGCATACTGATGAGGTTTTCCAGGGAATCGGAAAGCACTTCTCCTTAAGGCAACTTTAAACAGTTTCGTAAGTATAAGAGCAAGATATGTGTATGTTACCTAGCGTGTTCTGTGTTATAGGAGGAAATATGGGGAGTTGATGGCCTTCGTCACATAGGGTAGAATTAGCTGCAAAGTTCTTAGCAAATAGTTTGGCCTTGTCTGATTCTGACGAGATGACCTCTGGTCCATTGATAATGGTTGGGATAGAACGCACACTTCTGTTCAGGATCCTATTTGTTATTTGCCAAAACTGGTGGGAACCAAGCCGCTGATCAGCTATTTTGGATTTAACAGCCTGGGCATATAGCTCTCTTGCATTCTTTATTACTCTTTTACATTGGTTGTTGGCGTTCCTGAAAGCAGCTTTAGTCTCAGTACATCTATTACGTTGGTAGTTATGGAAAAAGTGATTTCTGTGCGCGATAGCAGCAACACATTCTGGGGAGAACCATGGCTGGCTTTTAGGTTTTTGTTGGAATTTTTAGATGGCATGAATTGGTCTATGCCTACAATTAACCATTCGGTCAGATCTGATACTATAGATGACACATCCTTTTTAAACATGGAGTGCAGAGGTAAATCAGATATGAATGTACGGAAGCTATCCCAGTCAGCCATAGAGTATCGGTATACAGTAGGGTGGAGGGCTACGTCTGGGGACTTATTATATTTCATATTTATCTTAACTGATACGACGGAGTGGTCGG
The DNA here is from genome assembly GCF_053919585.1 of Euprymna scolopes. NCBI lineage: Eukaryota > Metazoa > Mollusca > Cephalopoda > Sepiida > Sepiolidae > Euprymna > Euprymna scolopes. Next base: position 72,548,738 of record NC_136514.1, read on the forward strand.
AGGATCCTAGAGGAGAATGAACAGAACATGAACATATCTCAGGGGAAGTTGAGAGAAAAAGGTCTCGGAAGCTTGCATATTGATCAGTAGTATCGGGCACACGGGTGGGTTCGCGAACATCTGAGTGAGGTCATAAGCAATGGCAAAATCATGACAAAACCTCCCCTCATCGTCTGTCTTGTTTGAATGGGTCAGCCATTCCATGTTATGGACGTTGAAGTCACCACAGATGTGGATGTTAGCCGAGGGATGTGCAGACAGGATGTGGTCTATTTTCTCAGATATACTCTTAAAGATAGTAACTCCGCTGTTATGGGGCCGATAGAAGGCAAATATAAACGCAGTGGTGTAAGCAAGTGCAACCCTGAAGCACATATAGGGTAAATTAGGATCTTCTCTAGAGATATCCCTGCCACACGGGAAGCCATCTTTTATGTAGGCACATATTCCATGCCCATGGCGATCTTGGGGGTCAGATTTAGCTGTTAAGTTAGAGTATCCGTTAATTATGAACTCATCTAGGAAAGTGGTCGGCCCTATTCCAGTTTCACTTAGAAATAATATGTCCGGTTTCGTCTCCTGTAATTGGGTTTCAACCTCTGGAAGGTTAGAATGTAGACCCCTGATGTTGGAGAAGGAGGCCTGGTTGTAGGGGTCTACGTTGAAAGATGGGGTTCTAGGTTTAATCGAGTTTTTATTCTGGAGATATTTCATGTTGAGGTTTTGGGATTTGTGGAACAGGTCGGCATACTTGGTTAGAGCAGTACAGAGAGGGAAAGTAAGAGAGAAAAAGACAGGAATTTTTTTGTAGCACATGAAAAGGTAAACCCGTAACAATTACCCACTAGTATGGCATCGAAAGGCCCCACCAGAGACTACTGCATGGTCCAGAATCCATTCACCAAATGACAATACAGCAGTCCCAGTACTTTGCGTCTGCTGATAGGACAGCCTCCTTAGTGGTTAATCCAAGGTTCGGGTCCCTGACTATCAGGCGGATAACGTCAGCCCAGACAAAACGTTCACCTCCAGCGCCCTTACTAGTGACATGGCCACAAGGATAGACATAGAGACAGAAAATTTCCGACATCTCAGACTACTGTTCATCAACTACTACCGACCTTTAAAGCAGCTTTTTCTTACCCTTTGTCAGAAAAATCACTCATTTGAATGAGGACTGAATGACAAAAAAGGAGAAGCGAGAGTTACTGGAGCTGCCAATAACACATCCACTGTATTATCTACTCTCCATTGAAAAAAAAGGGGGAGGAGGGGAATGGGTACATGTGACTTATCAACTCTACTGTGAATGGGTGGGATTTAGCTGCTTCTCGGGTTTGTCGGTGGTATTTACATCGAGGGAATACAAATACTTGTAGTTCCTCAGAGCATTCCCCATTAAAATACTTGTAGAACAGGCAGAGGAATGCAACATTTCGTCGATGGGACAGAGGCTGAAGCCTAGATGACAGTTCAGGACCTATCAGGTTGGCGACTCTCTTTTGAACTCTGTACAGTAGCAGATGCATCAGCCCAAATGTGACAACAATACTCCATACATGGGTGAATAGTGGCCTTATAGAGGTACAGGATACTTTCAGGCGTAAATAGTTTTCTAGCACGGTAGAGAGCCCACCTTCTTCACGGCATGCTTGGCAATGCTCTCAATGTATCTATTCCAGTTCGTGTTCCCTGTAAACTGTTTTTGTTTTCCTTTGAAAAACTCAATCATGTTCTGCAAAACTAAAAGCAACAGTGTTTATCTACATAATGACGAAACAAAACACTATTAATAAATATTTGAAGATATAAGTAACTTGAAGCATAAAAAAAATACCAAAATGAGCAGATTCGGTATTAAGTAAGCCAAAAAGGGTTGATATGTCGCAAAACAAAACAGCCGAAACCATTATGCATGCACAATGCTATAACCACTATATATCGAATACACAGAGAAAAATATAGGATTGCCTACATGGATCGTGGTGATTTCTAATAGAAAATACCTTTTCTCTTCCCTCCGACTCTTTAATAATAATCGCTCCAGACAAAATATCAAGCCACTGGATATAAGAAGCTAACAAGATCGAAATATAATCATTGTAAAGAAAAGAAGATGTGTACTAGCTTGAAAACACTAAGGCTATAGCCAGGAGAAAAATAGACAGAAAGAAAGTTCCAAAGACTTGGTGTTCTTAAAAAAAAAAACAACAAAAAAAAACGACTAAAATAGGAATCAGATATACCAATTTGATCACTTGACCAACGAGTCGAACGAGATGAAACAAAGGAAACGGAAAATAGTTACGACAATTATGAAAAAACATGCCACACACACACACACACACACACACACACACACACATATATATATATATATATATATATATATATATAAATGACTGAGACTAGCAACATCACGTCTGCAAGAGAGAAATTGTGCAAAGGACAGCGAACTCTAATTACATATATGTTTCTGCACCTTATCATAAAACCTCAACGTCTCATTAATTTATTTTTTGCGGACTATTAACCTAATCTTTCTTAGTTATTGTTTCACAACGTTTCGGGCAACTATACCTCTGGCCTTCGTCACGTGGTAACTGCGACAGGATAGGAACTTCGAATCTCCTAACTGCATTCTCAGCAATTACTGCCATCCATATATGTCGTCTCACCATGCTTTGGCCAAGTAAGTCTCTGGCCGGCTTGGGGTAGGATTGAAACCGCATTCTTCTGACAATTCTCAACTGGAACCGTAGAGATCCAGCATCCGTATCCTTTCTAGTTATGAGATTCGGAGTTCCTATCTGTCGCGATTACCACCTGACGAAGGCCCGGGGAACAGTTGGCCGATACGCAGTGAAACAACAACTAAGAAAGATGAGGATAATCGTCCGCAATAAATAAATTAATTAATAATACTCATCTGAATTATGAATTCCAATTAAATAATATACGGGTGTCCCGAAAGAAGCTGACGGATTTTAAATTTGATTAACTTCCTTAATATTTAAGTTATGCTTACCAATTTTCATGTGTAGGTAGATGAGTCTCTTCGTGTCTTTTTAACATGTAGTAAAATATCATAATCTTCTTATTCTAATTTTATTTACGCAACTTAATCTAGGGTATGTTTTTCACAAGGTCTAATTTTAGTTATGAAAAATGATGTTACTCAAATGTTCACCATTTTCATTTTCACACTCTTGTGCTCTCTGCAACCCATTGTCCAGTACATCAATTAATGTTTCCTAATTTCCTCCTCTATATTGTTTTAAGGGCATTTATTGTGGCTGGTTTGTTTGCGTATACCCGCTTATTAAAGTAACCCCTAAAGAAGGAATTTGCACATGTGAGATCTGGCGAGTGAGGTGGCTAATTTCACAACCACGAGAAATTATTCGGTTGTTGAATATGTCATGGAGCAGATTAAATATTTCTCGTGCCGTATGCGCCGTTGCACCGTCCTGCTGGAACCTGATCGAGAGACCCCAATTTGACTTGATCTCCTTCTTACTGCTGTAGATGGATCTTCGACCACACTATCTGATAATCTCTGAAAATTCTCATCACTTCTTGCCATACTGGGTCTACCAGATATAGGGAGGTCACATACAGACCCTTGCTCATGAAATCGAGCCACCATAGCTTTTATTGCATTGTGAGTAGGGGAATTTCTTGTGTTGAAGTTTCGTCGAAATTCTCTTTGAGTTTCTGATATTGACTAATTCAACCAAAAATACGATTCTACGATAAATATCCGCTCCTCAGTAGTGTAACGACTTATGATGACCTTGGAAGGGATTCTCTAGATGATCTGAAAAAATTTCAGAAAAATATAAAAATTAAGAAAATTATGAATGTTTTTTACCCATCAGCTTCTTTTGGGACACCCTGTATATACTCAACGTCTATATTCGGATAGAAATTCACCTATTCGAATATGGCAGAATACTTGGTTGTGGTTGAAGGATATCCACCCCTTTCTCCTTATCATTGCAGAAGGTACGTCATAAGTTAGCAACATCAGACTAGAATTACTTCCGCTTTATGTCTTGTACGTTTTTTTCTCTTCGAGATTTGGATGGCCCTTTTGTGTTCTATTTTGAACAATGGTTCACTACTTTTTCTTTCCTGAAATTCGTATAAACATATTAACCGACAAAATATGTTGTTGTTTCTTTGACAACCGTTGTTTCAGGTGACTCTTGACTTGCACTTTACCTACGCTACAGCGCTTCACTACATTACGGCTAGGAGATGATGCAGCGGTTAAAGAAATATATGGCGATATGGTGCAACTGTTGAAAAAATAAGTGGAGGCGTGATGTAACTGTTAAAAAACTAGTGGTGATATAATGACTCTGCTTAAAGAATAAATGGTGATATAATGTAACTTTTAAAAATAAGGCATGGTATTATGTAATACATGCATAATACCACACGTATTCATACATAATACTACGTCCTATTCATACATAACACCACATCTAATTCATACATAAATCAACGCTATATTCATACATAATGTTATTTGGACAAAATGCTTTTCCCTAATCATACATAATGCCACACTCGATTCATACATAATGCTAAGCCCAATTATACATAATGCCACATCCTATTTATACATGATGCCACACTCCATTGGTACATAATGCCAAGCCACATTCATACATAATGCCACAACACATTCACACATAATACCACACCACATTCATACGTAATGCCACATTTTATTCATATATAATGCCACACCTTATTCATACGTAATTTAAAAACTCCATTCATACATAATGATGTGCCCTATTCCTACATAAATCATATAATGCCAAGCCAGATTCACACATAATAGCATGCCACTTTCTACATACCCTTTTATTACATTATTCCACGCCTCATGCATACTTTATTCCACATACGATTCATACAAAACGTCATGGCACATGCGTACATAATGCCACACCATTCATACATAATTATGCGCCACATTCATACATAATGATACGCCAAATTCATACAATGCCACAATTCATTCATACATAATGGCACGCCACATCTATACATAATTCCACGCCACATTTATATTTGATATCACATTTTAGTAATACATAATTCCTATCCACATTCCTACATAATGCCACGCCCCTTTCATACTTAATGCCACACTCCATTCATACATAATGCCACACCATACTCACACATAATACCACACCTCATTCATGTAAAATACTACATTTCATTTATGTATAATGCAACACCCGACTCATGCATAATGCGAAACCTGTATTCATATACAACACCAAAAGAAAAATAGTATGGTTTCGGTCCTACCTTTTCTCTTATATTTCTGACTCTGAAGATTGTTTTATTGATTTCATAAAAATCTGTTTGTCATGAATCCAATTTCAATGGCGATAGAAACCAAACTACTTATGCCATCAGCGGTGAATAGAGGTGATCGGATCCAAAGTTGAAAGAGTAGTGATGGAACTTCAGTTTCATGTCTCGTTCACGTTTATCTCTTGGATATTAATTGGGACGGATTTGAAAGACTGGAATAAATATTTAACGCGTGAAAAAATAAATGTAAATACTAAAGTAAGTACGAAAAATGAATATGACTTTATTTCTATGAAGTATAAAAATTTATATACGGCACAATCACGTTGACACACCGGTTCTCGCCAAATCACCAAAGTTAAGCAACGTTGAGCCCGGCCAGTACCAGATAGGTGACCATTTGGGAAGGCGAGGCGCTGTATGTAACGCGAGGTAAAATACCAGATTAAGAAACTGGCATGGTCCATCCTTCTCTCGAGGGTAGATACGACTCTCTTAAGCCGTGGTAGGCACCCCAACTAGTGATGGCGTCACGATAAGAAAAATACCCTTGATAACCCCTGATGAAGCATCAAGTATTCAGCTACCGACAAGATTTTAATTACACTACAAACTCGTGTAGTGAGTTCAATCTCGGCTACAGCCGCGCTGGATTTTGGATTGGATTTTTGGATAATAATTTTGTTCTAAGCTTATGGATCGTTTGTCATTGTGAAAAATGATTATTAAATATGAGACATTGTATTTTTTTACTTTTTAAAATAAGAAACATGAAAATAAAAGTCACGCCCTTTTTAGCATGGGCTGTGTTGTGTGGCTTGTAAGTGATTTTGGGTTAAATTGCAATTTTTTTCACCGTATTTGGTGCTTGTGTTTGTCGGTATTTTAGTACATTGTTTCAAATAAAAACAGAACACTGAAATATTAAAATGTTTAAATTTTAAAATAAAAGCAAGAATGTGTGACAGCTAGGTAGGACACTTGACATGAATTCTTTGTAACTGAAACTCTTTAGCGCAGAAGCTTGCACAGACGCTATGGTAGAAAGATTTTAAAAAAAGAGAAATAGGACAGCACATCTCGACGGAGAAACAAAGTCGAAGTCGAGGAGAATGGACGTGTAAACACGCAAGTGAGAAATGGTTGGCTATGGCCGGCGCGAGGTCGGAGAAACAAAATGGATGTCGAATTAAATGAACGTGTAAATAGCGAGGACGAGAATGAGTCAGCTGTGACTGGCACGCAGTTGGTGGAAAGATAGACGCGCAACTCGTATACTGAACCTGTGGGGGCGAGAGACTTTCGTAAATGGTGCCGAATAACATAGAACGGAAATAATAATAATAATTTTTAAAAAATTGTTAAAAAAGAAAAAATGCCGACCCGGATTTTATTTATGTATTTATTTCCAGTTTTAATTTTATGAATTACTTAAGTAAAGTGTAACGGCCACGTTGCATTACTAATTGCTCGCTAGATTAGCATGATGGATGACATCGTTCTAGCGAGTGTAAAGTTCTTACTTGTGAGACATCAGCTATGTTTCTACTTGGTTGGATAACCACATTTCTTGTTTGAGACGAAGTATGTTCAGTTCATAGTCGGATTTTTCCACGGTTTGCTTGATCTGTGTTAGGTAACAGACATTTTTGTGTGTGGCTCGGTTGATCAAGTGGTGAGGCCCCGTGTTTTGACAAGCTTCTGGGTTTGACCTTTACTCCTGATCTGAAATGGAACACGTACATCAAGTCTGTTGCCAGGGTCGCTGGAAAGATGGTGGGATCCTTCTACCGCTCCAGAAGATATCTCACTACTGATGCAATTCTCTATCTATATAAAAGCCAAGTACGTCCAAGGATGGAATACTGTTGCCATATCTGGGCAGGAGCTGCTAAAAACAGCCTATCCTGCCTTGACAGAGTACAAAATAGACTTCGTGGCTTAGTGGGGGATGCCCTTTTCTCTACCCTGCAACCTCTCTCCCACAGAAGAGACGTTGCGAGCCTGTCTTTGTTTTATCGTTATTTCCATGGCACGTGCTCGTATGAACGCCAATCTTTCACGAAAAATACCCGTCTAGCTGAATCCACTGTGAAAAATTTCCCCCACTCTATATCTGTGCCTAAATCAAAACGCGGATTCCATGAACAAAGCTTCTTTCTTAGAACTGCACGCATGTGGCACTCTGTTCCGTCTGCCTGCTTCCCACCGGACTACAACTTGGATGTCTTCAAATCTAACGTAAACAAATTCCTAATGAACCGCCCCCTTAAGTAAACATTTCATCAAATCTCCACACTAACGTAATGTACTTGCTATAACCCTTATCCCTGAGTGGCTTCCGGGCCTTGATAAGTGGTGATCACTGTGTAAAAAAAAAGTGGTAGAGTACTCGCCTTTTATGTAGGAGATTCAGGGTTCGAATCCTGAGTTTGGAAATGTTCAGCTTATAAGCGCAAATGGAAACGAAACTCAACTCTTGGACTTCCGGTCTGTTGACTGTTATGGTTCTTATTGTTAGATATTGGCATGCAAAACATTGGGGGAAAAAACATTCGACGGGTTGCACTCGTGTAATGGATCCAATGTGAAGAATGCAGGATTTTCCATCACTGTCTAACGGAATATATAATTTGAACCAGAAATATGTGAGAGGATATCAGTTGAAACAACATACAAAGGTAATATTAAACATTCCAATAGGAAAAGAATGTTTATAAATAAAATTGCCACAAAGGAAAAGTTAGTAAGTTATCAGTGAAAGCCAGGTTGTGTGACCATTTCGTAACCGCCCGACAACCACCTAACCCCGTATTTCAGAAACGCAAAATCACCAGTAATAATTTATAATCACAGTGTGATTTGTCGGTGTGAAATAAAAGCAATATATTTTTGTAGATCAACGGTGTTGTTATTTTTAATTCACTGTCAGTGTGTGTATATATTTGTGCCAGCGACAAAAGTAGATGTTAACATAAAGACTGGACAAACGATACTGCGACGTTGCTTGACGGAAGAATCAGATATTTTGTAATTCATATGCAAAACTAGGAAAACGAATGACTATGA
>NC_136514.1:72562152-72569652 GCF_053919585.1 Euprymna scolopes
CAGAGTTCCACAGGCGTGCAGTTCTAAGAAAGAAGCTTTGTTCATGGAATCTACGTTTTGATTTAGGCATAGATAAAGATTGGGGACACTTTTTGAGAGTGGATTCAGCTAGACGGGTGTTTTTTGTAAAAGATTGGCGAGTAGATACCAGAGATTGGAGTTCAGACGAGCACCTGCCATGGTAATAACGATAAAACAAAGATAGGCTTGCAACGTCTCTTCTGTGGGAGAGAGGTTGCAGGGTAGAGAAAAGGGCATCCCCCTCTCTCTCTCTCTCTCTCTCTCTCTCTCTCTCTCTCTATATATATATATATATATATATATATATATATATACTATAAAATTATTAAATACTTACAGACACTAGTGTTTCATCCTTTCGGTAATCATGGGTGCAGGGTGTCACGATTAACCCCAGTCAATAAATTCCAGGCTTCATTAGTAAGTACCTAATAAATTCGGCTACCGTAAACTGCGAGAAATGCTGTTGAATTTTAAACATTTTTGTTAAATACTTTTTAACGTCTGTCCGAGTGATCTAATCATTATTATTTCAACTGAAAGTGCTAAACGGTAAGAAACGCGTTTCTTAAAGGGGCTAACATAATTATTTTCTATAATACTTATTTCATACCTACTTTCGGTAATCATCAGCGCAAGGTGTCACAATTAACACCAATATATATATATATATATATATATATATATATATATATATATATATATATAGTCATCGACATACGGTCCTGTCTCGTTGTATCACAACTCACCAGTGCCGCTAGACTAACACCTCTCCCAAGCCAAGGATTGAACCTAGAACTTTCGTGTTGACAGTCGGCAGTTCTCCCACTCGACCATGGAAGCGACGCCCGTAAATAACTCGTCGGAATATCTATTTAAATAGACATCCGCCACCACTTTTATAGTGCTCAAATCGCCTGTTTGTAAACAAACCAACAACGAGCTTCGCATTTTTCAGCCAATTAAGTAGCAGGTGAGATTATTTACGACAGTGCGCTACCCAAAGAGGGGGGGCTTAAAATATATTTGTAGTCATCGGCATACAGTCATGTTTCGTTGTATCACAACTCATCAGTGCCGCTAGACTAGCATCTCTCCCAAGCCAAGGATTAAACCTAGAACCGTCGTGTTGACAGTCGGCAGTTCTCCCACTCGACCATGGAAGCGTATATATATATATATATATATATATATATATATATATATATATATATATATATATGAATGAATGAATGAAAAAAGTCTATATGATTCATAATGGCGTAATATGAAAATATTACAAGGTATTTACAGCTTCTCTTCCAATTTTCGGATTTTTAATAATTTCAAAACGCACCTTGTTTCCTTTTGATGGATTGATTGTTGCTATTTCTTCTGATGAGTTAAGGGCAAAATAGATTCACTAATTGATATAATAATGAATTGATTGATTTTGTACCACGATACAGATACTGTCAAGAATTGTAAATATCAACTGAATTAAAGGAATAAATTGTAAGATGGTTAACATCATGATGTTTGGAATATAAAATTTTGTCGTTCATTCATTATACTGCTCTGTAATTAAATTGAGCTTATTAAATAAGGATTGGTATATATTATAAAGAATTAAGGTATATTTCAAAAAAAAATATAACCATGTTTTTGGTGGGCAAGATTGGAGCAAGGACGGAGGGTCCACGGAGTTTTATAATTATATAGATATACTAGCATATGTATTCGGTGTTGCCCGGTATTAAACTTAACGTTAAATTCTTTTAAAAAATGGAGTAAAATAACGGAAATAAACTGAGAGAAGTCCATGCGAGTATTATGATTTTTTCTAAAAAACTCACTTCTTGTAAGTAAAAAAGAAATACATGCGCTGAGATCGAAACAAAGACAGTGAATAAAGTACGATAACCGCTAGGCCAACTTTCCACGTTATTTTAAAAGTGTTTTCAAACCTACTTATTCTTTACATAAGAAAGTTGTCATGCGAACGATTCGCGCATGCGCAGCTGTGAAACAGTTGACAAACACATAAAAATTCGATGACCCACAAGTAGCAATTTTTTCATTTTGACCCCTTAGCAGCCCCTTTTCACCTTTTTAGATATATAGATTTCCATAAAATTGATTCGAAATAAAATTAAAAACAAAACCATGATCCGCGCAAGTTGTTCATGTCGAAAAGAATTAAACATTATGTAAAGTGTTTGTAGATTTGCAAAATGCTCACACATCGATATGTAAATTTTAATGTTCGTCTGTGTGTCCCCACAATAAAATGGCCCCAAATCTCTGTGTGCCCCCCCAAGAAGGCTATGAAGCATAATCTTCCATTAAAACCTCAAATATATTTTAATTTGATGAAATTTAATTGAAATGCGTCTGAATGACTACAAGCCCCCCAAACAAAACTATGGGAGTAGAAGCCTCTTATGGGTCTAAATACGTTAATTTTCAGGGAAACGCCGGGTCTGCCCCAAACGCGCTTGTTACTATAAATTTACATAAATACATATGTAAGAGTAACAATAAAAATAATGCGCTGGTATGGACAGAAAGTCATAGGATATCTTATTCAATCCCGGGCAACACAAGATCATCTTGCTAGTTACGTATTATAATTTTTTTTCACATTGCGTATTTACTGAAACTTCGCTACAGTCATAAATAATTGAAGAAAATAAGATAATCTCCGAACAGATTTTTCTTTTATTAAAACAGAAAAAAGTCGAAAAACGAGAAAATACTGCAAACGGAAGCGCGTTCAAATATTCGTTTGTTTACGAAAGCGTGATGCTTTTCAGGTGTGAGCGCACGTGCAGATTATAACGAGGTATTTTCTTTATAGCATCTATAGAGAAGTTTTAATCTCATATTATAGCAGTCGTCGGTCTTCACAAATAAAGAAAAATCAAGATATTGAACAGACTTGATCTAATTAATAGGAATACATCTCGATTCCTCCATACAAGAATGTGATTGGCTGCTATAAAACATAAATACGGACGAGTACAACTGGTAACTTATGCAGGGGGGGGGGTATAACAGAAACTTTTCGTCAATTCAGCGTTGTCCGGCAGCAACAAAATTGCCATTATTAACATTACTTTATAATATTTGGTAAATGGAGGGGGTGTAAAAGAATATTTTGTTCTACTTGTAGTCGTCATGCAACAGTAAATGCAAATTACAATATTACATTTAAATCTCTTTGGACTATTTTCATCATCAACATCATTTCTCCTCAAATTATTGTGAAAGCAAGTAGTGAAAACGGAATTTCCTGGCATCAAAAATATTATTGTGTTTTGTTCTATTGCACATTGTCATGAAGCAATAAATATTAAATTATAGTAATACATTTAAAAAGAATGACTCCGGTAACTGTATTACATTGTTATTATTTTTCAACGCATTAAAACAAAACAGAAAAAGGAGAATAGGTTAGGGGAAGGAGAAAAAGAGGGTTAGGTAGAAAAACAAAAAAATGAAGGAGAGGGAAAAAGAGAGATAGAAGCGACTAGAGAGAGACAGATAGTTTAATATATGTTACACTAACTATAGCACTTCTATTTTGTTTTCAGATTCCCAAGCAACGCTGGGTTGCCTATTAGTCTATTGTATAAAATACAGTTAACTTTGTGTGTGTATGTGTACATACACTATTTACTCCATAGCTGGAGAGAGAGTGTATGGAATCATAATTTCATAACAGTTTTTTTTGCAAAAAAGATGCAGTAGTCTCAACAAAATTGGAAACCGGAACAAAATCACATTTCGGACCTCTAACCATTTCGCCACTTCCTAATTCCTGATTTAAAAAATAGATGCATAGAGCAATATATGTAATTAATAAAACCGGTTTATACCAAATCTTCAATCGGTTATATTAATTTCCATTTTAACTAGATTTTCAGTTTTATAACTAGTATAATGAAAATATTTGTGAAATTTTGTGGGAAAAATAGGCTACTTAGTATTTACATGAGATAGTAAGAAACTATGATGAATATATATTTGCGTATTGTTTTTATTGAAAAACCAACACACTGTTCTCTGATGATGTACCTGACATGGTCTGAAATAAATAAGAATTGTTTCAACATTTATAAAATGAAAAAGAATAAGTAAAGGCAAAATAGCCATTTTCATTCTTTTAATAAAACTTTTGCAGCTTAATGTGTTCTAAAAACAGTTTCGTGCGTTTATTCAAAGTTTTTACATTTTTAATGATGCTTTCAAAAGCTTTAATAATAATTTGTATACCTTTAAAACGAACACACTCTAAAAATAATGAATAGCTCACACAGAAAAGTTCTACGACACCCTGTGCATTTAACAACAACAGCAGGCCTTGGACACAACATCAAAAGAAAACGGATTTTACTAGCAAAACAGCAAAAGAACTCTTTCATTCTCTGGGGATAAATCTGATATGGTCCATAATTAAAAGAAAAGTTTCAACCTAAAAAAAATTATATATATATATATATATATATATATATATATATATATATATATATATATATATATATATAGGGCAAAAAATAATTTTCCTTCATTTAATGACATTTTTGCATCTAACGTATTCCAAAAACAGTTTGGTCTGTTTAATCATAGTTTTTGAATTTTTTATGATGCTTCTAAGAGTTTTACTGTCAATTTTATAGTCAATATTATATAGTTGATATAATATTATATATTATATATTATATATTATATCGTCGTTTTTAAACAAATGTTCATTCGCTTTCAATCAATGCCGAATTACGTGTATGTCTATGTTTTGAAGATTTTCAAAAAGTTTCACTTATTTGGAAAAAAATATAATGTTTTCTCTGTTATGTCATGATGAGCTTTGAAATTTATATAAACAAATTTGCATTTGAAAAAGTCAGTTGCATTTACGTGAAGTTTGAAATCAGGCATCGACCTAAAAATTACTGTAATAATGTATATTTCTTTTTGTGAATTAATAACGGTTTTCTATTTGCGTGCGGACAGACGAACTCTATAATAATATAGTAACATCTACCCAAAAGATCATCCTTAAAATTCCTAAACTTAACATTCAGGGCAGAATTAATTCGAGTGAATACATCAAAAACATTGCAAAAGCTGCTGTAAATAATGTTGGCTCCCTTTATCGTGTTAGAAACATACTTCCATCTGAGAGTATTCTGTATCTTTACAATGCGATCATTTGCCCACGATTAGATTATTGTTGTCACATCTAGACTGGTACATAGACCACTAGTCTCTCTCTCTCTCTCTCTCTCTCTCTCTCTCTTTATATATATCTATATATATATATATATATATATATATATATATATATATGTATATGTATGTAATTCTGTTATTTTAGTAGGTACTAAATATGGATATATGTTATATAATGGTGGTATTAAGATAACGTATAGTCTGTATTGTTGTTGTTGTTCGTTTTAGAAGAGTCTTAGTGAGAGATTAGAGTGTTAGGAGTGTTCATGTGTTGAGTGTTCATATGTCTTAAGATGTTCATGTTGTAAGAGATAGCATATTGGAGACATAAACAGGTGTATATAAAGAGAGAGAGAGAGAGAGACAGTTCTGTATGAACGGGAGTGTTTCTATAAATATTGATACATATATTTCTTACCTATTTTTGAGATGATGATTTTCACAAAGTTCTTATAATATAAATGGACAATGCCTTTTCTGTTGAATGACAACACGGAGACGCAGATACAAAAACACATGTTGGCGTCCTTTATTTCATTTTCGACCGGTCAGACATGATTTTATCTCAGGGACTCAAAGTTGTTACATGGTTATTTCTAAAACCCTCTCACTTCTAGAGGGTGCCTTGATTCTAACGGAGAATCGGTCAGAACCTCTCGGCTTCTCTCCGACTCTTCTTCCAGACTGCATCTAAAACTCTACCTATATTGAGAACTCGTCACGTCATCGCATGATTAAACATCTGCTCATAAAGCCCGTTGGATGACATGCGTCACGTTGCCAAACTTGACATGACCCCGAGTTCAGTAACTTATTTTTCAAATAACATGTTTACAATTTCAATTGACGATTAAATTACTTATTTTAATTTCCATTTTTATAACAGAACAAATTTCATCATTACATTCCTTTCCCAATAAACAGATATGTAAGCTAAACAATTGCAATTCCACATTCCTTATTTCAATAACATTCTGTATTTATTTTAACATGATTCGAATTTTCAATTCCAAATCTAGCTTCGCAAGTTCGAATCCTTGACTATCCTATTTCATATTTACCATTTAACTAATTCTCTATTTTCTTCCTTACATGAAAAGGGGACAGCCCTTATCATGTAACATATATATATATATATATATATATATATATGCATATATATATGCTTAAAACAAAATCCACTGTAGAAGCACCTAGATGCCAGAAAGCCTTTTACTCTAATAGTTTCTTCCCTCAGACTATTAGAGTTTTGAATTCTTCCCTGCTTCCTGCTTCTCTGGCTGTACTGACATGCAGAACTTTAAATGTAATATAAACAAGTATCTCTCTCATATCATTACATAATGCCTCATGTTGTCTTACAACCATGTGGCATTATCCCTTGCTTGGGGTGAACACCACACACACATAAATATATATATATATATATATATATATATATATATAGAGAGAGAGAGAGAGAGAGAGAGAGAAAGAGAGAGAGAGGAGGGGGAGTGAACATCGAGCAATTTTTTGATGTACTATTAACATTATTATTGACACAGGGAGAATTGTGACTTCATTATCCAATATTGTATTTTTTATTGTTTTATAGAGACTAAAACACAGACAAGAACTTGTGTTCTACGTCTATAGTTAAGAGACTCGTTTAAAATCTATTTTCATCCTATGCAAACGGTTACTAAGAATAAATACACGAAAGTTCTAGCATTATCAATATTGACGTTCATATATATCTTAAGCCGGTTTAGTATTACACAATTTTGATAAAAGATTTTTACTTTTGAAAATTCTAAACAATTGCAGGTGTTTTTGGTTGGTTGGTTGGTTGGTTTGTTGTTTTACGGCATATCAACCCTTTTCAGTTTATTTAATGCCAAATCCAAAGATTTTGAAGAAAATTTTTTTAATAGAATATATTTGTTGTTTTCAAGTCGGTTTATATTTACCCCATAGTTGGGACCCTAACAGGTACTACCACTCCGGGTCAGAGTGGACCTGGGAGCAATGGCAATTACAGGGTGGCTCTACACTCCCCAAAGCCCACAAGCTAGGGCCTCACCACTGGATATAGTTTAAGGTCATATCCAGGATCCAATTGCAGGTGTTACTCATTTTTTGCTATCAAAATTTCATGAAAACATCATTTTTCTCAACGGAATTGTAATTGAAATTATAACTAAAAAGTAAGATCTTAAATTGAAATGATGAAAACTACAAAGTGGGATTCTTAATTGAAATGATAAAAAACACTAAAAAGTGAGA